>NW_025813938.1:239719-433178 GCF_021917145.1 Hypomesus transpacificus
TGTTCCTGTAAATGCTGGCCTCTCCCCACTAATGATCAGTTGAGTGTTGTTAGATAAGCCATGAGCTCATAGGAAGAGGGGATGGAAGCTCAGATAGTGACAGAGGTCTTGTTCGGACTCAGACTAGCTGGAATTTCCCAGTCCTGGCAGGTGTGGAGAGCACTGCGAGGACTCCCAGACACAGAGCCTGTTCACCAGAAGCTGAAAAGGCTGTTACAACAACAAAAGGCTTGAACGGCAGTGAAATACCACCGGTGTAAGTTCACTGAAGATGAATAAACAGCACTTAAGGTTACAGAGAAAAAACACAGTGTGTACCCACCTTGGCAGGTGTGTGAGGCGTCAAGGTAGTGGCGTGCGGTGCACCCTGACACACACACCCCCCCCCCACCAGCAGAATCCTGGGGCAGCAGAGCCTCCTCTGGCTTCCTGCAGGCCAGACAGCCAGACGGGCCGGGACCCAGACACACCCGGCAGGACACATGGCAGCCTGAGGAAGAGAGAGTTAGGGTTAGGACTGGGGGAGAGGGGGAGGGTTAGGACTGGGGGAGAGGGGGAGGGTTAGGACTGGGGGAGAGGGGGAGGGTTAGGACTGGGGGAGAGGGGGAGGGTTAGGACTGGGGGAGAGGGGGAGGGTTAGGACTGGGGGAGAGGGGGAGGGTTAGGACTGGGGGAGAGGGGGAGGGTTAGGACTGGGGGAGAGGGGGAGGGTTAGGACTGGGGGAGAGGGGGAGGGTTAGGACTGGGGGAGAGGGGGAGGGTTAGGACTGGGGGAGAGGGGGAGGGTTAGGACTGGGGGAGAGGGGGAGGGTTAGGACTGGGGGAGAGGGGGAGGGTTAGGACTGGGGGAGAGGGGGAGGGTTAGGACTGGGGGAGAGGGGGAGGGTTAGGCCTGGGGGAGAGGGGGAGGGTTAGGACTGGGGGAGAGGGGGAGGGTTAGGACTGGGGGAGAGGGGGAGGGTTAGGACTGGGGGAGAGGGGGAGGGTTAGGACTGGGGGAGAGGGGGAGGGTTAGGCCTGGGGGAGAGGGGGAGGGTTAGGACTGGGGGAGAGGGGGAGGGTTAGGACTGGGGGAGAGGGGGAGGGTTAGGACTGGGGGAGAGGGGGAGGGTTAGGACTGGGGGAGAGGGGGAGGGTTAGGACTGGGGGAGAGGGGGAGGGTTAGGACTGGGGGAGAGGGGGAGGGTTAGGACTGGGGGAGAGGGGGAGGGTTAGGACTGGGGGAGAGGGGGAGGGTTAGGACTGGGGGAGAGGGGGAGGGTTAGGACTGGGGGAGAGGGGGAGGGTTAGGACTGGGGGAGAGGGGGAGGGTTAGGCCTGGGGGAGAGGGGGAGGGTTAGGACTGGGGGAGAGGGGGAGGGTTAGGACTGGGGGAGAGGGGGAGGGTTAGGACTGGGGGAGAGGGGGAGGGTTAGGACTGGGGGAGAGGGGGAGGGTTAGGACTGGGGGAGAGGGGGAGGGTTAGGCCTGGGGGAGAGGGGGAGGGTTAGGACTGGGGGAGAGGGGGAGGGTTAGGACTGGGGGAGAGGGGGAGGGTTAGGACTGGGGGAGAGGGGGAGGGTTAGGACTGGGGGAGAGGGGGAGGGTTAGGACTGGGGGAGAGGGGGAGGGTTAGGACTGGGGGAGAGGGGGAGGGTTAGGACTGGGGGAGAGGGGGAGGGTTAGGACTGGGGGAGAGGGGGAGGGTTAGGACTGGGGGAGAGGGGGAGGGTTAGGACTGGGGGAGAGGGGGAGGGTTAGGACTGGGGGAGAGGGGGAGGGTTAGGACTGGGGGAGAGGGGGAGGGTTAGGACTGGGGGGGAGGGGGAGGGTTAGGACTGGGGGAGAGGGGGAGGGTTAGGACTGGGGGAGAGGGGGAGGGTTAGGACTGGGGGAGAGGGGGAGGGTTAGGACTGGGGGAGAGGGGGAGGGTTAGGACTGGGGGAGAGGGGGAGGGTTAGGACTGGGGGAGAGAGTTAGGGTTAGGACTGGGGGAGAGGGGGAGGGTTAGGACTGGGGGAGAGGGGGAGGGTTAGGACTGGGGGAGAGGGGGAGGGTTAGGACTGGGGGAGAGGGGGAGGGTTAGGACTGGGGGAGAGGGGGAGGGTTAGGACTGGGGGAGAGGGGGAGGGTTAGGACTGGGGGAGAGGGGGAGGGTTAGGACTGGGGGAGAGGGGGAGGGTTAGGACTGGGGGAGAGGGGGAGGGTTAGGACTGGGGGAGAGAGTTAGGGTTAGGACTGGGGGAGAGGGGGAGGGTTAGGACTGGGGGAGAGGGGGAGGGTTAGGACTGGGGGAGAGGGGGAGGGTTAGGACTGGGGGAGAGGGGGAGGGTTAGGACTGGGGGAGAGGGGGAGGGTTAGGACTGGGGGAGAGGGGGAGGGTTAGGACTGGGGGAGAGGGGGAGGGTTAGGCCTGGGGGAGAGGGGGAGGGTTAGGACTGGGGGAGAGGGGGAGGGTTAGGACTGGGGGAGAGGGGGAGGGTTAGGCCTGGGGGAGAGGGGGAGGGTTAGGACTGGGGGAGAGGGGGAGGGTTAGGACTGGGGGAGAGGGGGGAGGGTTAGGACTGGGGGAGAGGGGGAGGGTTAGGACTGGGGGAGAGGGGGAGGGTTAGGCCTGGGGGAGAGGGGGAGGGTTAGGACTGGGGGAGAGGGGGAGGGTTAGGACTGGGGGAGAGGGGGAGGGTTAGGACTGGGGGAGAGGGGGAGGGTTAGGACTGGGGGAGAGGGGGAGGGTTAGGACTGGGGGAGAGGGGGAGGGTTAGGACTGGGGGAGAGGGGGAGGGTTAGGACTGGGGGAGAGGGGGAGGGTTAGGACTGGGGGGGAGGGGGAGGGTTAGGACTGGGGGAGAGGGGGAGGGTTAGGACTGGGGGAGAGGGGGAGGGTTAGGACTGGGGGAGAGGGGGAGGGTTAGGACTGGGGGAGAGGGGGAGGGTTAGGACTGGGGGAGAGGGGGAGGGTTAGGACTGGGGGAGAGGGGGAGGGTTAGGACTGGGGGAGAGGGGGAGGGTTAGGACTGGGGGAGAGAGTTAGGGTTAGGACTGGGGGAGAGGGGGAGGGTTAGGACTGGGGGAGAGGGGGAGGGTTAGGACTGGGGGAGAGGGGGAGGGTTAGGACTGGGGGAGAGGGGGAGGGTTAGGACTGGGGGAGAGGGGGAGGGTTAGGACTGGGGGAGAGGGGGAGGGTTAGGACTGGGGGAGAGGGGGAGGGTTAGGACTGGGGGAGAGGGGGAGGGTTAGGACTGGGGGAGAGAGTTAGGGTTAGGACTGGGGGAGAGGGGGAGGGTTAGGCCTGGGGGAGAGGGGGAGGGTTAGGACTGGGGGAGAGGGGGAGGGTTAGGACTGGGGGAGAGGGGGAGGGGGGGGAGAGGGGGGGGGGGAGAGGGGGAGAGGGGGAGGGGGGGAGGGGGGGAGAGGGAGGGAGGGGTTTAGGGTTAGACACAATCACAACCCAGCCAAGGATCATAGGGTTAGGGTTCATTTGTCTTCATCACATACAAGGTGATGAAGGTAAAAACAGCTCCAGTTTGTGTGAGAGCGCTTGATTGAGCCAGCTGTTTCTGTGTCCCTGAAGGAGAGTCGATGATGTGTGAGCTCGTTAGCAAGCAGGAGCACACGGCTTGTAGGAACAACAGAAGGCTGTGATTACGTCTAACGTACGGGGGAAGCAGGGCTGGGGGTGATGCAGGACTCAAAGGGGAAGTGTTACCAAGATCACTGGGATTAATTAGATCATCAAACAAGCAACAGGTTGTGTTTGTGTGAAGTGATAACTGGTAGCTGTGTGAAGTGATAACTGGTAGCTGCGTGAAGTGATAACTGGTAGCTGCGTGAAGTGATAACTGGTAGCTGTGTGAAGTGATAACTGGTAGCTGTGTGAAGTGATAACTGGTAGCTGTGTGAAGTGATAACTGGTAGCTGTGTGAAGTGATAACTGGTAGCTGTGTGAAGTGATAACTGGTAGCTGTGTGAAGTGATAACTGGTAGCTGTGTGAAGTGATAACTGGTAGCTGTGTGAAGTGATAACTGGTAGCTGTGTGAAGTGATAACTGGTAGCTGTGTGAAGTGATAACTGGTAGCTGTGTGAAGTGATAACTGGTCTTACTGTGGCAGGCCCCGTCCTGAGGATACAGCCCCTCTCCGCAGGCCTCCACACAGCGGCCCCCACTGAGGGAGCGTCCGTGTGGGCAGCGCGTGCACTGGGACCCCCCAGGTCCAGAGCAGGAGGAGCAGGGACCTGGACAAGCTGGGGGCAAGAGGACCCAGGTCACACATGCTGGCTCACAGTAGTGGAACTCAGTCACACATTCACAGTGATGCTTGTGTGTGTCAATGGACACTAGATCAAATAGTAACACACCTGAATGAGGAATCAAAATGTGGCCATGTTACAAAATAGATGTTTTCTAGACAGTTTGTAGTACATGTTTTGGTTGTGAAGAGATACGTACCTCTACACCTGCTGTCACTTTCAAGGTAATGCCCTTCAGGACAGTCGGAGATACATTTTGCATGATGCAAGGCAAACCCCGGGGGGCAGCTCACGCATTTGGGGTTGTCAGGGTAACAGGAGGCGCAGGAGGGGTCGCACGCTGGGGGGGAACAGTCACACAGATCAGCTTCAGTACTGGCTCTTCACCTCAGTGTCACTGACAGCAAACAAACTTCTGCTTGTGATTCCAGAAAAAACTCTGAACACTGTTTTGCTTACATACAAGGCATTCAAAAAACCAACGTGTTAAAACATGACTGTATTCCACACGTTGGCTAAAAACATTTCATCAACCACGTTTGAGGGTATGAGAGAAGTCAGTTGTCAACACAACTAAACACACAAACACACCCAGCCGGAAGAGCCAGGGAGGAAATCCCTGCTTGTGTTTCCACACTGTCTTATTCACCTGACCCTCATACAGCTCCTCAAAGGTTTGACGTGTGTTAAGACGGCCCGCAGCTATGTCCCCCACAACCCTCTACACAGGAACCAGCTTCAGCAGGAGGCTGCCTGCAGGCGCATCCCCACCTGAGAACAGCAGCTTTGCCCTTCCACTCATCACTGCTTCGTCCCTCACTACCATCTCTTCTGTTAAAAATAGAAACTATGCATATGCTGATTCAAGCAGATCTGGAACTTCATTAGAGTAAAATACAAATAAACTAATTCCAGTTCAACAGGGATTGTGGCTCTGCCAGCTGACTGGCTGGTTTCCAGCACGGGAATCAGCACATCCTTCACCTGCATGTTACTAATTCTCCCGCTCATGGGAATGGTGCATTGTGGGCCTTTATCTCCCAGGATAAAGTGTTAACTGAGCGTAGAGCATTCACAGGAGAGCGCTAATCCAGCTGTAATGGAGAATGCAGACGTGGGATGGAGAGTCTCTGAGAACTGAAGATGCTAATGGGTGCTCCAGGGGAGGCACCAGGGGGGGGCACCAGGGGGGGCACCAGGGGGGGGCACCAGGGGGGGCACCAGGGGAGGCACCAGGGGAGGCATGAGGCACCAGGGGGGGCGTGAGGCACCAGGGGGGGCACCAGGGGAGGCACCAGGGGAGGCCTGAGGCACCAGGGGGGGCGTGAGGCACCAGGGGGAGGCATGAGGCACCAGGGGAGGCACCGGGGGGGGCACCAGGGGGGGGGCACGAGGGGAGGCACCAGGGGGGGCACCAGGGGGGGCACCAGGGGGGGCACCAGGGGAAGCACCAGGGGGGGCACCAGGGGGGGCACCAGGGGGGGGCACCAGGGGGGGGCACCAGGGGGGGGCACCAAGGGAGGCACCGGGGGAAGCATGAGGCACCAGGGGAGGCATGAGGTGGGGGAAGGGTGAAGAGGGTGAGGAGGGAGAGGTGGGAGGAGGGTGAGGAAGGTGAGGAGGGAGGAGGGTGAGGAAGGTGAGGAGGGAGGAGGGTGAGGAAGGTGAGGAGGGAGGAGGGTGAGGTGGGAGAGGAGGGTGAGGGTGAGGAAGGTGAGGAGGGTGAGGAGGGTGAGGAAGGTGAGGAGAGAGGAGGGTGAGGATGAGGAGGGTGAGGAAGGTGAGGAGGGTGAGGGTGAGGAGGGTGTGTCAGGGCAGCAGCAGCTCACCGTAGCAGATGCCTCTCTGCATGTAGAAGCCTGGTCCACAGTCGGAGACACACACCCCCTCTCTCAGCAGGAGGGCTGGGGAGGAGCAGGTCACACACTCCTCTGGACCCGGCCCCACACACTCTGAACAGGACTCATGACAACCTGAGAGGGAGGGACAAATATCAGTCAGAAGCCCCAGCAGACTGTTTTGAGGTCCCTTCAAATAGTGACTGTGATCTCTTTCTCCTATCTGTGTGTGTGTGTGTATGTGTGTGTGTGTGTGTGTGTGTGTGTGTGTGTGTGTGTGTGTGGGTGGGTGTGGGTGGGTGGGTGTGTGTGTGTGTGGGTGGGTGTGTGTGTGGGTGGGTGTGTGTGTGGGTGTGTGTGTGGGTGTGTGTGTGGGTGGGTGTGTGTATGTGGGGGGGCACACACACAGAGTGATCATGATCATATTGGGACTGAGCTCCTCCAGCTTACTCCTCACACAGGAACAAGAGGAGCTGATGAAATATTGATCACCTTCTCTGTCTCCCTTAACACTGGGACTGGCACTTTGATAAGAAATGGTGCCTTGATCTTCTCTCAGCAGATGGCTTTGTAGCCAGAGTGCTCTTGATGTAAATGCCTGAGTATATTTAGCAGCACTGAGGAACCAGGGCCCTGTATGTGTCCCAGCATCCACCAGGACATACCAGGGCCCTGTATGTGTCCAAGCATCCACCAGGACATACCAGGGCCCTGTAGGTGTCCAAGCATCCACCAGGACATACCAGGGCCCTGTAGGTGTCCAAGCATCCACCAGGACATACCAGGGCCCTGTAGGTGTCCAAGCATCCACCAGGACATACCAGGGCCCTGTAGGTGTCCAAGCATCCACCAGGACATACCAGGGCCCTGTATGTGTCCCAGCATCCACCAGGACATACCAGGGCCCTGTATGTGTCCAAGCATCCACCAGGACATACCAGGGCCCTGTAGGTGTCCCAGCATCCACCAGGACATACCAGGGCCCTGTATGTGTTCACCAAAGCCTGTGAGCCAGACTGAGTGTGGAAGGAGGACAGTGTGATAAGGACAAAACACTCACAGGAATTTCGACAGTGCTACAGATTCTATCTAGCTATCAGATTGTCCTACCAGCCTAAAATAAACAGGTGGGAGGAAAAGTGAAAAAAGTAGGCAACGGTAGCCGGGTGAATATTCAGGCAAAAGCACAAACAGATCTGGGACCAGCCGCTAATGTGTCTACTCTTCCTGTCATCTCTCAGCTAACACAACGAGATGCTGTCAAGCGGTGAGCAAACATCATCTCTACTGAGACTGCCAAGCTCCTACAGCCACGCCCCTCCTCCTCAGAACAGCTCTGGAATCATCTCCCATTCATCAGTGTAGACAATATAACAGGAGAAGAAGGATGTTTATTAATCATCACCCTAACCTAAGGAAAAATGTATAGAAATCCCCTCACTAATGAGTGAACTGACTGTTTTAGAGAAGGTTAACAAGGTAAGAGTGTGACATGGTTTCAGTCTGACAGTGATCAGTCTCTCCATCTCGCTGTGTCTCTAACTTGATCTCTCACTCATTGTTCCATTCTCCATTTTTCTTTCTCCCTCTTTCTGTTACGTATACATTTCTCTGTGGGGGTGGGGGGGAGGGGTGGGGGGAGGGGTGGAGGGATGGGGGTGGTGGGTTAGCCGTTGCTGACCTGCCTGACTGAGATAGGTTATAGGGTTAGGGTTAGGGTTGAGATGAGACTGAGATGGGCCTGGCCTGTCTTTAGTGACGTTTATTCATTTCCTGCTTGGGAGAGTACAGCTCCAGCTGTCTACTTCAGCCTGTCTTACTCCTGGTGCAGAGGACAGGAGCTCTTCTCTGCTGTTAGGTTATTATTTCTGGGAAAGTCAATTAAGTCACAATCTTTTATTACAACATTTAAGACTGACAGCTACTGAAAGATAGGATGAGTAGAAATGTGTGTGTTGTGTAACGCAGGAGCCTAGGAGGGAGGAAGGTTGGTGGGGCTTGACAGTAATCAGCACAACATAACATGATTACACTCTTACAAAATATAATTGGTAATTAATTCATCCCAAACAAAGGAAACAATAACCTGTCCATCTGGAGCACTATCAATCTACATCTCTCTGCTCCAGAGGGCTGTCCTTCACAAGATCAGCCCTCCTGATAGGCTGTCCTTCACAAGATCAGCCCTCCTGATAGGCTGTCCTTCACAAGATCAGCCCTCCTGATAGGCTGTCCTTCACAAGATCAGCCCTCCTGATAGGCTGTCCTTCACAAGATCAGCCCTCCTGATAGGCTGTCCTTCACAAGATCAGCCCTCCTGATAGGCTGTCCTTCACAAGATCAGCCCTCCTGATAGGCTGTCCTTCACAAGATCAGCCCTCCTGATAGGCTGTCCTTCACAAGATCAGCCCTCCTGATAGGTTGTCCTTCACAAGATCAGCCCTCCTGATAGGCTGTCCTTCACAAGATCAGCCCTCCTGATAGGCTGTCCTTCACAAGATCAGCCCTCCTGATAGGCTGTCCTTCACAAGATTGGGCGGCTGTGGCTCAGGGGGTAGAGAGGGTTGTCTGTTATTGGCAAGGTTGGCGGTTCGATCCCCGACTCTTCCTAGGTCATGTGCTGAAATCCCCTTGAGAGGGTAGAGGTGCAGATATAGAATAGACAGATGAAGGCTACTTACGCAGGCATCGTGTGTGGTCCTGGAACAGGCCCGGCTCACAGGTGCTCACACACTGCCCACTGCTCAACACAGACGAGCCCTCACAGCTGCTGCACTCAGTGCTGCTCTCACAGGTGGCACAGGAAGACTGGCAGGCTGGGGAGAGGCAGAGAGAAAGGAAGAGTGATATAGATAAAGAGATAGAGAGATATGGACAGGGAGAGATGGAGGGGTATCATTAGAAGGTGAAAGAAAGGCAGGGAGGGTGGCAGAGAGGCGGGGGGAGACAGGAGGGGGAGACAGTCCAGCAATCTACAGCAGCTGGGATAGCTCTCACAGCTTCCCTTCATCACCTCTCACCTTCCACATAAACACTCACCATACCAACATAAACATCCCACTGCACACACCCTACAAGACTCAGCTTGATTACCACTTTCCCAGACAGAGATTAAACCAAGTCCTACACACGCAAGCATGTCTCCTTTGAAAGGGCTACTTAGTCCTACACAGTAAAAAAAAAAAGATTAAATCAAATCTAAAGCAATCCAGTATGTCCATGAATCTGGGACAACTGCCTCCCCCGCCTAACTTACATACGTTTTTCTAGACTGTTCCTCCTCTGACGCTGAGAGGGGCGACCTCCGGGACAAACCGTCCAGCACACAGTCATTCCATTATCATTCTGGAACATTCCACTCCTCAGGGGAAAGGATTAGGCTGCCTGTCAACTGATGCCTTCATCCCTGTCTCACTGTGTGTGTGTGTGTGTGTGTGTGTGTGTGTGTGTGTGTGTGTGTGTGTGTGAGTGAGGTGTAAATGAGGTGTGTGTGTCTAGAGATTCCTACATTTGAGCTCCAGGACTTTGGCCCTGTTATGACATGCTGTCACTTACAGGGTCTGCAGGCTCTATCATGCTGTCTCTCAATCGCTCCCCCCCCCCCCCTCCCCGTGCTGCTGTGTGTGTGTGTGTGTGTGTGGGTTGGTGGTGTTGTGTGTGTGGTTAATATGTTGCTGGTGTGTGTGTGTGGGGTGGTGGTACCTGCACAGCCCCTGCCCCTGCCCAGGGAGTGGTAGCGGGGGGGGCAGGAGAGGAGGCAGCGCCCCTGCAGCAGCAGGGCTGAGGAGTCCCGACACACTTCACACTGCTCTGGACTCCCTGAGCACACCAGGCAGTCCTCATGACACCGCTCTGCAACACACACACACACACAGGCACACACACACACACACACACAGGCACACACACATTCAAATTATATAAACAGTGTCAAGCATAATATTGCAGTGAAAGACACATTCATTATCAGCAGGTATGTGCTGTATGTAAACCAGGGCTAGCAGAGAGAAAGACAATAATGGAATGTAAATGTTGCTATCTCAATGCACCATAATTGTCATTTCTGTATTCCCCCAGTCTGTCCCTGCTCCACAACCCCAGTCTGTCCGTGCTCCACAACCCCCAGTCTGTCCCTGCTCCACAACCCCCAGACGCTGCTGGGAACTTCCTGTGACGGTTGTGTGACTGATGAGGTTCCCTGATCAGCCAGGCTGATATGCTACTGTAGTACGCTCTGGTGAATTAACTGTGTCTCCAGTCGTGAAATGAAGATCCTGCCACAGTTGAGTGGGGGTTTGAATGGATCTGCTAACTAGCTAGCTAATGCTAGCAGGAGTTTAGTTAAGATGCTTAGCTCAAAACATTTTATTGGCCAAGTAAGGGACGTTTATTTGATACTTCTGTGTCTCCAACAAACACATGCCATCCAAACAGCCGCTCCTCTAAACACTAAACACAATCAACCAATCAATCTGAGAGAAGACGGCAGAGTCATCACTGACCAACCCTGTCCTCTATGTCAATATGACATTGGAAATAAACTCACCCAGAGTGAGAGAGAGAGAGAGAGAGAGAGAGAGGAAGAGAGATGGTGAGAGAGGAAGTTAATGACAGAGAGTGAGGGAGAGAGAGAGCTAGTGAGAGAGGGCGAGGGAGGTAAATTCTTAATGGTGAACTAGAGGTAAAAACATGCTGCTCTGTTTTCACACCCAACTCTACTGGGGGCAGAAAACCCAATTAACCATAAACCGAGGGAGAGGTTGGTAAGGGTCGTGTGTGTGTGTGTGTGTGTGTGTGTGTGTGTGTGTGTGTGTGTGTGTGTGTGTGTAGATATGCATGTTATTGGAGATGTAGACACAAACAAATGGGTGAGTGCATATGCATGGACACACTCTCATGCCTTGATACACACTGACAGCATGTAAACAACAAGTCCCTCAACACTCATGTACAGGGCCGCTACACAGCAGTTCACACACAACAAAACAACCTAGTCACACACTCAGGTGCACGGCCAGTACAGGGAGGGAGGGAGGGAGCTCATGTCTCTCTCAGGTCAGCTCCTACTCTGTTAGTTTGTTTATTTGACGTTTTTTTTCTTTCCTCACCTCTCTTTCTCTATCTCTTCCTCGATACATTATCTAACCCCATCCTACTACTGCCTGTTAGTCTCTGCTTCCTATCTCACCCTCTCCATCTCCCTACTTCCTCCTCCAACTGTCTCTCCCTCGGTGAATGAAGGATTATTTCTACAGAAATATTCATTGATGAGTAAAAAGATATCAAAATAGATTTTCTGTAGAAATATAACTGCAGGAGGGCCCCTGGTAATTGAGGCATCGATATCGGTGCCAAGGAGAAAAAAGGAGATTGATGAGACAAAAAATCGAACTAATAGTAGCATGAGTGCAGGGGGATGTCGTGAGGACTGCAGGCGTGTGTTACCATGGCTACACTCGGGGCAGCACCGCCCCTCTCTGGAGACGGTCAGGGTGCCGGGGGGGCAGGAGGGGCAGGAGGGCCGGTAGCAGGTGACCCTGCCCTCTCGACACTCACACTCCCTACAAGGCCCGTCACTCCACCGCTCTGAGCCCTAGAGACAGGACAGAGAGAGACAGAGAGACAGACAGACAGGAGAGAGAGAGAGACATAGAGAGAGACATAGAGAGAGAGAGACATAGAGAGAGAGACATAGAGAGAGAGACATAGAGAGAGAGACAGAGAGAGACAGAGAGAGACAGAGACAGACAGAGAGAGGAAGAGACAGAGTTAGAGACGGAGGTACTGCACGTTACACTAACCCTCCAGATCAACAGACACCCTGCATGTGTCTAGTGCTCACCGCTAAGAGCTCGGGGAGTCTGGACCGCTGCTCCTGCAAGAAACACACACACGTTACATGTGTTACACGTGTTCAACATGCTGGCTCTGGCCGTGACTCGGATTGCCGTAGTTACAGATATCAGAGCTAGTCCTGCCTAACAGCACACACACTGATGCAACAGACTCATCCTTTAAGGTGCCAACAGTAAAAGCAGAGTCTCATAGTGTCTCTGTGTCTATTTAAAGACAAAGCAGTTTAAATTATAAATATGATGTGTGCAACTGTTATTTTCCTTCAGGGGTATTGTCATGGGATGCAGCCCCGTGTCTGTTAGGGTTAGCCTGACCCAGCCTCTGTTAACTGGAACTCCAGCTAGGTATGTTGTTAAACACAGACATGAGACCTGGGGTTGAAAAACATGTTTGAAGGTTTACAATAAATCAAGTAGATAGGGAAGAAGAATGCATTTGTGTTGCTCTGTTGTGACAGAGTACAATAATTCTAAATATGAGATAAGGAACATGTTGTGTTTGTGAACCATACCTCCTGAGGTCGTCCGCAGAACCCAGAGCTGGAGGAGCACTCTGGGCAGCACTGCCCTGGAACCTGCACCACAACTTCTCCCTGATCCCAAACAAGATCAAACACGTTGAGCTCTTCATTGCTCTACCTCTCTTATCTCTCTCTCTCTAATCCTTTTCTCTCCCCAACATCCTCTCTTACTTCTCTCTCCACTTCAAAAGTTTAAGGGAATTATTCAATAATCGCCTCACATCCAGAGCAAACGTTTAATGACAGGAGATTGTCAATGACAATCTAGCCCCAATCTATTCCACCAGACCCCTGTGACTACACCATCGACCTTCAGGGGGAAACGGGTTCTATCCTGTTTGACCTTGGTGTGCTGTTTGTGCCCCTCAGGGTGTTAACACGGTTAAACACAGATGACTTAACATGCTGACTAACAACCTCACTGTAGATGCTCAGAAGAAGTCAACAGGCTGGGAGACTCTGGCAGGGTTCTGGTTAGGGTTAGGGTTAGATCATGATGGGGTTAGGGTTAGGGTTCGGGTTAGATCATGGTGGGGTTAGGGTTAGGGTTAGGGTTAGGGTTAGATCATGATGGGGTTAGGGTTAGGGTTCGGGTTAGATCATGATGGGGTTAGGGTTAGTTCATGATGCTTCATGTGTTATTGTGAACCATGACACATGCTTTATAGAATCAGACTGTTGGCCATTCACTCAGAAGCCTGACCTTGTCATCTGGGCTGGAACAAGGCCAAATGTGCTACTTATCTCTAATGAACACTTAACTGGGGCGAAATTATATTACACTATGATTTATGTAGGATTATTATTGCATGACAGGAATATATAAGGTTATTGTATTTCTGCTCAACCAAAAAACACACTGTAATGGAGTAAGCTGTTTCCCCTAGTGTGGAGGGGTCTGAACATCTGACTCATCGGTCTAAATCCTGGTGCCTGGCTGTGCTCAGTCACCACCTACAGTCACACTAAAACACAGATCTCTCTATTTGTTTTCTTGCCCTAAAAAACTTCTGAACCCTAACCCTTACTCTGTATCTAGGCCATCTAGCGCTGAGCGATAGTAAACACGTCTTCTGATTAAAGAGTCAGTCTTGAGGGTTGTGCGTACCTGTGGACAGGTCACCTGAGCGCACTGGGCCTGCTGGCAGAGAACCTGCCCGCGCTCACACGAGCAGAACTCACATCCCGCCCCCTTCCACATGTCACCGTGGTAACGGACCACGCCTTCGTACAGACAGCTTCCCTTGGCGACGGCACACTCATCACAGCAACGGCCCGCCCTCTTCACCTTGGTCTGGCCCTGCAAGGGGATTATGGGTAGGTACAGTGGAGGGATGGTAGGACGATGATGACATTTACATTTATATTTGGTCATTTAGCAGACGCTCTTGTCCAGAGCGACTTACAGTAAGTACAGGGACATTCCCCCCGAGGCAAGTAGGGTGAAGTGCCTTGCCCAAGGACACAATGTTATTTGGCATGGCCGGGAATCGAACTGGCAACCTTCAGATTACTAGCCCGATTCCCTAAACGCTCAGCCACCTGACTCCCATGACAACTGTGAGAGTTAATTTATTCTTTATATATATACAGTGTGTGGATATGTAGGCATTTGTGTGCTTTATTGGACAATTTTGAAGTGAAGTGTGACAGGAAAGGCAGGGGAAGAGATGTAGCAAAGGTACTGTGTTAAGGCTTGTTTTTATCTACTGACCTTCTCACAGGTGACGGGAGGGCAGGAGAGAGTGTGACAGTGAGACTGGCCACGCTCACACACACACGTCGTACAGCTGTTCTTCTGCCAATGTTCACCGTGCTGCAGACAAACACCGGCCAGGAAACACAGGTCAGGAAACACAGGCCAGGAAACACAGGTCAGGAAACATAAATAGTGTGCTCATTCTACATTATCTTTTACTATACAATAGAAACACGATACTTTATATATCTTTTCACCAACACAAATCAGTCAAATATTGTTCTGTGCACCCCATAGGCACTGTGGGCATAGGCACTGTGGGCTGACACAGGGTCTGCTGAGGGTCCCTGAGAGGCTGTGTTGATGCTGCCAGCCTTCACTGCTCTGCTCCTTTACACAGAACTAACACAGCCTCTTCATGCACATGACAGTTACATAAAACCCCCAAGCAAAACATTCAGGAGTCTGAATCTACGCTTTGCTGCACAGGGAAAACAGCCTGCCTCGCTACAAACCTTCATTCAAACTAACTGTACCGTGTGCAAACTGGAATCTTGTGAACGTTGAACGAAATGAACTGGAAATAATTCATAATATTTAATAAATAACAAATGTCCCGTTGACTTCCCAAGCAGTTACCATGGGAATGAAACATTCATTAAACATCATACAGAGTGTGTATGTACACACGTATACGTGTGTGTGATAACACACACATTAGACAGAATGAACTGCTCCAATGATCAAGAGAAGGCAGTGGGTGAAGGAGTATGTGTACACTTCCCTCTCATACGGAGGGAGGGAGGGAGGGAGGGAAGGAGGGAGGGAAGGAGGGGGCAAGAGAAAACACAAAATGAGTGAAAGAGAAACGAGTGTGGAGAGAGAGAGGAAAGGAGAAGAGGATGAGAGACTGGAACCAGGAAGGCAGTCTGACTCATGTGGATGTGTAGCCCAAGAACTGCAGTGTTGAAACCCTGCTGAGCTGAGGTTCCCCTTCCTAAACTCACCTGTCTGTCTGCCTGCCTCTCTCCCACACACACACACACACACACACACACACACACACACACACACACACACACCCACACACACACAAGCAAACACCCACACACAAAACACAAAAGCTACAGAGGTCAGCTGCGTAGCTAGCCTTCAGTAGGGGTACATGCTTCCACCCTTCCAGTGTCCAGACTGGTTCTAGACAACCTGGTTCTAGAGCGTTCCTGGTTCTAGACTACCTGGTTCTAGAGCGTTCCTGGTTCTAGAGCGTTCCTGGTTCCTGCGTACCTGGTACTGTGTCCCAGCAGACAGGCAGGGGTTGGCCTCACATTGGGGACAGCAGCTCCCTGGCTGGATCACCAGGTTCTCCTGCTATCAACACACACACACACCACCGATTAGGGGGGGGTGTATGTTTTGTGAGTGTGTGTGTATGTGTGTGTGTATATATGTGTGAGTGTGAGAGAGAGAGACTCACCAGAGAGCAGACGACAGGCTGACACTCTGCAGTGGAGCATTCTGCCTGTCCGTCTCTGCAGACACAGCGAGAGCAGGGCCCCACCAACCACTCCTCTCCTGACCTGTAGTCCCCCCCCTCCCAGGAGCAGGACGCTGCACACACACACACACACACAGTGCAGAGGCTTAGTGTGTGAGCAGTGTTGTGAGTGTGTGATGTGTTGTGAGTGTGTGTGATGTGTTGTGAGTGTGTGATGTGTTGTGAGTGTGTGTGATGTGTTGTGAGTGTGTGTGATGTGTTGTGAGTGTGTTGTGAGTGTGTGTGATGTGTTGTGAGTGTGTGTGATGTGTTGTGAGTGTGTGTGATGTGTTGTGAGTGTGTTGTGAGTGTGTGTGATGTGTTGTGAGTGTGTGTGATGTGCGGGGCCTGGGGTGGTCCCCAGGCTACAGGCTGCCAGGTTCTGTCACAGCACTGTACACGTTAGTGAGGCTCAGAGAAACCTGGCTAACACATGGTTTTATAGACCAGGCAGCTACAACACACATAGGAGAACCAAGGATAGAAGATGCCAGTTGAAATTTTAACTTTTTCTTGCGCATGCAGGACCGACTCATGTTTACCAGCTTGAGCTTGTGTCACCTGATGCCTCAGAAGCAACAGCTCAAACAGACGTGAGGTGAAACTTCAGGCCTGACTAGGGGCAGTGGAGGGAGCTGAGGAGGGGGTAAGGATGAGCTAGCAGAGAGCAGCGCTAGCAGCCTGCGCTCGTTAACACACCTGATAAATGAGTTGATTCAGAATGTGGATGAAAATCAGGGGATTCTGAATGAAATGTATCCAAGCAAGGGATTTAGTGATGTGGACTTTTCTCACTGATCAATTAATTATAAGGAGTTGGAGACATTCCTTTTCTGAAGCAACCAACTCCTTCAAGTTGATCAAAGCTTTCTGAGACCACACAGTATCTTAAATCACTCATTCTGTTAAATCATGAATCCTGTTTTTCATGATCACTAGCTTCCAGGCAAGGCTGCTCTGCTTAGCAGAGTCCTCCTGGTAGGCCCCCAGGCTGGTAGACCCCCAGGCTGGTAGACCCCCAGGCTGGTAGACCCCCATGCTGGTATACCCCCAGGCTGGATGACCCCCAGGCTGGTAGACCCCCAGGCTGGTAGACCCCCAGGCTGGATGACCCCAGGCTAGCTTGGTACTCACCTCCATGCGAGGCACACTTGGGGCAGCATTCTCCAGCAGGAGTAAAGGGGCTCTGGCCGGCTGGGCAGCTGAGAGGGGGGCAGGGGGGTGGCGAACAGGACACCCTGCCCAGGGAGCACACACACACAGAGCACGGGGAGACACTCCACTGGCTGCCATCCTGAGGAGGAGAGGAAACAGCAGGAGATAGAAGAAACAAGGGGGAGGGGAGGGGTATTAAAAGGGAGGGACTAGGCAAATGTGATAGACATAATGATGGTATAGTTGAGAGAGAGAGAGAGAGAGAGAGAGATAGAGAGAGAGAAATAAATAAAATACATAATAATAGTGACGGAGAAGGGGAGAGAGAAAAAAAAAAAAGATAAACGACAGAATGCTAAGAATCAATTCAGCACTTTCTCTCTGTCAGGCTCCAGACGCTCCCTCACACCACACCTCAGAAGTCCCCCTGCTTCCATCCAGAGCCTCCCTCCCTCCCCTGCTTCCACCCAGAGCCTCCCTCCCTCCCCTGCTTCCACCCAGAGCCTCCCTCCCTCCCCTGCTTCCACCCAGAGCCTCTCTCCCTCCCCTGCTTCCACCCAGAGCCTCCCTCCCTCCCCAACTCCTCACTCCTTCCCTCTGGATAACGGCACCAAAACAAGCTTTCCCTTTCTTCAGCTCGGGGCAATCTCCAAAAAGCCTGGCGTGACAGAGGGCCCTTGCAGCAACCACTTGAGTTGGGAAGAGACACCGATGGAATCCCAAACCAAGCCAAAGTATCTTGTTAAGCTGGTAAAGACACCGCAAACAAGATGTCTGCCAAGCTAACTCTCTTTCTCTCTCTCCCTTTCTCACTCCCTCTTTCTCTCTTTGAGTGGGTGCTAAACAGGGCGCCAACAAGCAAATGATTGTCCGTCAGTAGAGGAGAAGAGAGGGGGGAGGCTGAAACTCTTTGCTGTGGTCCTCGACCGTGTCCTGTGTCATTAACTTACCCCATAAAGAGCTCCTTCATGCTGACACGCCTCAGAGGACGGGGCCAGGCACTCCGGACAGCAGCGGCTGGGAGGGATGCGCAGCTTCTCTCCCTACATTTACATTTACATTTAGTCATTTAGCAGACGCTCTTATCCAGAGCGACTTACAGTAAGTACAGGGACATTCCCCCCGAGACAAGTAGGGTGAAGTGCCTTGCCCAAGGACACAACATCATTTGACACAGCGGGGAATCGATCCGGTAACCTTCTGAGTACTAGCCCGACTCCCTCACCGCTCAGACATCTGACTCCCCTGAGACATCTGACTCCCTGAGACACACACAGAGACAGCATGAGCCTCTCCTGTCTGCACCTCACAGGACAGGCTGTGGAAGCAGCTGTGTGCTGGATCTATCTGAACTGACACACTAGTCCTCAAGGGGAGGCAGTGATCGGTGGTGTAGAGTCAGGACAGGGGCAGTGATTCTACAGAGGATGGAGGAACTGGTTAAAGGTAGTGTTGGTAGGGTGCCAAGCAACAGTGAGAGGACATACAGGGCCTGTCTTCTAAAAGAGGGTGCATGTCGTTCGCATGTTAAAGGGACAGTTCACCCCAAAATCAGAGAGACACATTTTTCCTCTTACCTTTAGTGTTATATAATCATCTAGTGTTTTGGTGGGAGATGCTGAGCACTGGAGATATTGGATGTGAATGTCTGGCTTCTATCAGATATCAGATATAATGGAACTAGATGACACAGTGTGTAAACTGCCCCTTTAAGTATAAAATGTGAAATAAAATATACAATTTTCAATGAACTATCTCTTTAAAATAGAAAATCCATTAGAACAATGTTCACTCTTAGAAAGTCCCAGTGAGGATGAGCAGCCATGTTTACGAGTGCTTCATACAGAGGCTGAGTCTTATGCTTTGGTGAGCATGATGTCTCTTTTTAATTAGCGTTTGATTGCTAGTCAGCGGAGCAGAATTCATTAGACATTGATTGTTGTCTAAGCTAAGGGTGAAGATTTGATGAGATGCCATCGCAGGAAGTCTGGAGCTAAATAATTATGAAATAGTAGGTGGTAGGGACTGCATGAAAGTAAGAACTATAAAACAACACCATACTTTCTTTTAGGTAAGTTTCCTAAATGGCAATCTGTGGAAAAACTTAGTGCTTGGAAGCAAACATTTAAAACAAACTATTAAAACAAACTAGAAAATCCCACTTTGGAAGCACCAAAGCTGGTGGAGAGGAATTTACAACATGAGTCAGTTACTGTGGATGAAATGGAGTGAAAGCTTCTGACCCGTTTGAAGTCACACTGGGGGTTCGGGCAGCGGGCTGGCGTGCACACGGCCACGTCTCCATAGCAGCTGCACTCCTCGCAGGACTGAGGTCTCCATGTTGAGTCGTTCTGCACGGCAAGGAAACAAGGTGGACAGGAAGTCACGAATCGACATGCAAACCATGACACACGTACAAACCCACAGAAACTCTCTAGACACTGAGTTGGGCAACACAGGGCAGCAATCACTGCTTAAGTTACAGTAAATACTGTTATATGCATTTGTGCCAGCAGGAGAACTCAATAACTTATTTAGCATATTTACATTCCAAGTATCTGGTGTCACCATTCTCTGTACTGTGCTACCCAAACATGTCAAACACACACGGAGACGCTCCACACACGGGTGCTCTGAATGAACAACCAGAATGGTGAGGCTTCTGTCTTGATATCAAACGCTGTTTTGTTCTGTTGGACCTGGTTTTCACTTACATCAACGGAAGATTCTACACATATTGTCGTCTGTGGCCTAATTCTGAGACAATGTTTTTCTAATTAATGTTAAATACTTTAAATTCTGATCATAATAATGATAAGAAGTAAGAAAAAGTGAGGGGCAACTTTAGAGATTTTACCAACTGTGTAAAAGGCAGAATGGTATTGGAGAATGTGTAGTGAGTGACTAAGTGTCTGACCTCTTTATTCATGGTTTCAACTTTTCCCTCTCTGACTTTATGGGTTTACACCTTCCAACCCTACAGCAGACCCCCCAGAACCTATTCATAGTCACCCCTCACCCCACCCTCTCACACACACACTACCTCCCTCTCATACTACCTCCTTACACACACACACACACACACACACACACACACACACACACACACACACACAGACCCCCAGCTCTAACAGAGGGCTCCAAACAGACGGTCTATATAACTTTTTATATAAACAAGACGCCAAAATCAATATCTTTATTAAACACACTTAGTAACAATACTCCAAAAGTCCATGTTGCGCTATAACCCACCACTTGCCTGCAAAGTGTCGAGGGATATTAGTCATCTAGAAATTTCCCCTGAAGCCCGATCTAAATCAATAATCATATCCTTATCCCAAAATATATTACCTAGCAGCCCATTAATTGGATTTAGCTGGGTGATAAATCACCTGTCAGTATCAGCCGGCCACAGCCGGCCGTTCAGAGGAGGGTTTATTTAGAGAGAGAGCCAGACGGCAGCATCCTGCTGTCACACATTCTGAGAGGATATCTTCATGTCCAGGGGCCCTCAACCCAACCTCACGCCCCAGGCTCCACCTCAGAGAGCCTCAACCCAACCTCACGCCCCAGGCTCCACCTCAGAGAGCCTCATCCCAACCTCACGCCCCAGGCTCCACCTCAGAGAGCCTCAACCCAACCTCACGCCCCAGGCTCCACCTCAGAGAGCCTCATCCCAACCTCACGCCCCAGGCTCCACCTCAGAGAGCCGTCCACGAGCAAGCAACACCACGGCTGCTACACAACACTCTGGAACGTCCACGAAACCAAACTAAAGTGATGACATGAGGGTCAAATAGCTGCAGGTTGACCACAGGATGGGTACATGATATAGGTTGGCCACAGGATATAGGTTGACCACAGGATGGGTACATGATATAGGTTGACCACAGGATGGGTACATGATATAGGTTGACCACAGGATGGGTACATGATATAGGTTGACCACAGGATGGGTACATGATATAGGTTGACCACAGGATAGGTACATGATATAGGTTGACCACAGGATGGGTACATGATATAGGTTGTCATTTTGTAATGAGCAGTGGGTTTTCATTGACAGAAAAACATCTTATCTGTCAACGGCTTGAAGGCAGACACTTCAGAACATCTCAGAACACTTCAGAACATCTCAGAGCTTTGCAGAGCTTGTTGAGTGATCGAGAAAATGTTTAGATTCCATCCCAAATTCCAACTCCCAACATCTGTGATGAATATTATACTTTCAGTTTAATACTGGTATCCTCTGCAACATATTCTTACTGTCAGCACCAAAACTGTATTTCACACCAAAACTGTATTTCACACCAAAACTTGTGTATTCACTCAAGGAGCGTGAACAGCCCTGGGGGCAGCGAGGGGGTAATCACCTGAACGGTCCCGCTACCATTCACACTTTAATTCCATTTCCGCCTTATGTCGATTCCAATTTCTTTGGGGGCAAAAGTATCTGTTTGTGTCTCCACAAGATCCTTAATTATACTAGCAGCGTTACTGCAGTTCTGTAAAGGACAGGGAAACTGTCCTCAATTCAAAACCCTGTGTACTTATTTACTCCCTGAACAGGCTGTAACTGGAAACAACACCAACCTTAACTCTAACCCTAACCCCAACCTTAACTCTTGAGGGGCAGTTCTATGGGCGTATGTGAAGCCCTCTGTGACATGCTTGCGTGTAAAAAGGGCTATACAAATACATTTGATTTGAACTCTTATTCTGCAGCTTTCTACAGGGTGTACATCTCCCATGAAACCTTCTTATCATGTACCCTCCCCTCCGCTCCTAGAGTCCTGACAACAGTAGAAGTTAGCGGCTCGCGCTGCTCACTCTCACAGTGATTCCCAGGACCTCTCCTATGACAAGGTCCCCTGTAGCGAGGGGACTGGCTCTTTGACAAGGTCCCCTGTAGCGAGGGGACTGGCTCTTTTGATTAATTGTGTAAGGAGAGCAGGTCTTACTTCACTTACCCTTTGAATGGAAGTTCAGCTCTGTTCTGACTGTTTAGCAGTCCAGCTACATGTAGCCTAAAGTTAAAGCCATTCTCCATTTTATTAAATATATGTTGGAAATGTCCACTTTAGAAACAATACCAATGGGTTCACTTCAGGTGCCTATTCTTCCTGAGGTACATAGGTTATTAGAACCTTGCCATTATCCTAAATGACAGATTTAATTACGTTTAGCACTGGACAAAGGACAAGAAAAGCTATTTAGGTCGGGAAACAACACTGTCAGTGTTGCGTGCCTTCTCACCTCTCCTGGAGACGGCTGGCGTGGCGGGCAGCCTGCCAGGTTAGCGAAGCATAATTGAGTTCAGATTGAGCTGGCCCCCATTCAGGGGGGTCCAAGAACAGGTAGAGACTAAAGCTATTACCAAAGCAAATGTAATCTAGAGATATAATATCTCCTGTCCCAGACCTCCGCCCTATTGCCTATAGCAGTGCCCCCACCCCCAAAGTAGGGGTGGGGGCCTCCCAGTAGGTCGCGAGACAGCGAGGGGGGGGTCGCAAGATGGTTTCCAGAAATAAAGGAACATTTTAAAACAATTAGAAATAGCATATTTTAGCCATGCGGGGGTCGTGAGTCACTGGCACCATTATTTTAGGGGTCGTGGGCTGAAATGTTTGGGAACCCCTGGCCTATAAGACTGCAATTCCCAACCTTTTCCACTTTGAGGCCGCCGAACACATCCGTTCACTTTATTTGCGTTTATCACACGTTTAACAACACCTGGAGCCAGTGTCCATCAACACCACAGTAAGCACACATTATAAAGAGAGGTAACCTGCAACCTAAACTACCACGGCCCGGCCAGGTCTAGAACTTCCGTTGAAGTTCGAAACTTGACCTTCAATAAGCAGAACAGGTTGTCAAACCTTAGCTATTGCTCCCTTACTAACCCTACACTCAGATTAACGGCTTCTCGCTTTTTTCATCGACCGATAAAAGGTTGCCCTCTCAGAGATCTCTCCCGTTTCCAGATTTTTGTTACAAACTGAGAAAGACATGTTACAATACATTATCCATAGGGGACAAATATGACAGACCAATTATTTATGTGAGTTAACATTGATGTGGGTTATGCAATATGCGGAAGTGATGCGTGCATGGTGGATTGAAGTGGGCGTTTGCAAGTTAAGGCGGAAATGTCAGTTGGTCTTTCGTCCACATGCCAAGCGTATAACTATTGGCGTTTTGGTCCAGTGGCGGTTCTAGACGAGGGCCTACACGGGCCAGTGCCCCTGTAAAAATGTCCTTGACCCCCCCTGTGGCCCCCCCTGAGCTGACTGAATAATAAATAAGAATAAATAATACAAATTGACATTGTTTATCTTCTTCTAGTAGTCATCATGAAAGGATTAAGGGACATTGCGTTTTTTTTTACCCCAGTAAATAAAAAAGTCAGAGAAAAATCTCAAGGTATTGAGAAAGCTGAAGAGCTGGAAGAGGGAGAGCCAGAGCTGTTTGTATGATTTTAATGTAAAGGTAAAAGGGTTAGTATTTAATGTTTAAATATGTTTTTTAATGTGCCCCTCTGATTAAACACTGGCCCCACCTTGGATATTTATTCATTCATATTTTAGTTTTAAATGGTTTGGCGGCCTACTTGTATTACCCGAGTGGACCCACAGGTTGGGAATGGCTGGCCTCGGAACCTTAGCTGATCGAAACCGTCTTAATTCCGGTAGTCAGCCTACACCTTAGGTCTCGGGGCACCGCTGAGACTGAGCTGCATATTTCATTATGTTAAATTAGTCATATTTGATCGCTTCATGCAACTTTAATCACAAGGCATTACGAATTGTCCCCTGGAATAGCAGGGCCGTTCTCTTTTGGATCCGTCAGTATCGCTGTCTTCCTCACAGTCTGCCAACGCTGACAAAGAGCAACATCTTGTCATTTAAAAACTGTATGTGTTCAGAACAATGACACGATAGCCACGATAGCCTCAGAAGTAAAAAGAGGAATGCGACTTCAAACACTAATCCTTAATGCTGCCTATTATTGCACCAGCTTTTAGAACCCAACTCCTTATCAGTGTTTGACTTCAATGCTGGAAAGAGTAGGCGTCCCACATTCCCCCCGGTAAGCAGGGCGAGTGTTCTAGCAGGACAACAGCTGTGTCAGTCCTGAATTCCTTAAGCGCATTCAAATGTATTCGCTCTCTCGCGTTTAATTGCTTTCGCTGCAACTTCCTCCGATGGCAGCCGAGTGTGATTATATGTTAATTTCTTGCAAGGCATTGCAAGGCCACTGTAGTCTAGCCAGCTGAAGGACAACTAAAACTGCCACTCTGTCTCCCATCACAGTCATATTTAATTAAAGCTACGGCAAACATTCAAACAGTAGCCTAACAATGACTGAAAATGAGATTTGGCTCAGTGGTGCCCTCCTCTATCCTGGTCCTAACCAGACTCGTACATTTCATTTGTACAGAGTCTAGCCTCGCTCCATTGACAAGCGTTGACTTCCTTGTAGGCGGGTACTCTGTTGAAGTTTAAAACTATTGGATCTGCCCAGAGCCACTCCGATCTGCCATAAACAATCGCTAGCGTTTGCCTTTGCCAATTCCTTTACCACTACTGTAACAGAGCTAGCTGCCGTAGCTGGAAAATCAAACTGTTCCAACAAAACTCAGCAAAACTTGTTCTTGCTCCGGCTTTAGTTTATAGATATTCGGCAGTGTTGCCACAACGGACCGAATGGCTTCGCTCGCATCTTTCCCATCCGCCATTAAGGAACTACAACACAAACTAGCGCACGACATCAACGTCATCGTTCTCAGCCACTCCCTCTGTTCGCTGATTTGCCGGTAGAAAATCAACCGGAAAAATCTGACTTACGTACCGAATGGCCAGACTTGTACAGAAGCAAAATCCTAATTGAGCAGAAGTACATAGGAGGGCAGAGCCAGGCTAGCCCTCCTCAACAATTCCACCAAGAAGTGTCAACTGTCATCCCGACAAGGGTTGGGCACAGGGCTCACGCGTTCGCCATGAGACTTTTAACCATTTATCACGCTCTCACGCAACATCTTGTAGGCCTATTTCTCACGCAGAAAAAAGATAACTTGTCCCGCTCTATATAACTAATGGACGAGGCGCAGGCATACTGACAATCTGCCGAGATGATAGTTGTCTCGAGTTATACAATTACATGCCACCTAGCCAATCAGAAAATATTGAGCTTTCTGACTGTATTAGGCTGACAAAATAGTCAGCTTTATTAAACTTAACTAGCTTATCTGTAAAACGCCACTGATTCCCCTGGCCTTGGCCACCCCAGCCAGCGCACAGCAGCTTGGTGACAAGACAGAATTCATGCTGGTCCCAGGGTCCATAAATTGCCACCTCCTGCCATAACTGATATGCCTCCTGTAGCCAGATATCAACAGCCCTGTAATGGGTTTTGGCCCGGCCAGCAGATGGCCGGTAGCGCGGGTCCGTCAGCGGGATGGAGCAGTGCAGCGCCGATAAGGAGGCGTTTACCGCGACCGCAGCTGTGCGATTACCTTCCTGGCTTGAACCCACGGCAAAGATTTGCATATGGGTCAGAGGCACTAATGGATGAAAAGGCCACTCGTATTACTTTCCTCTCAAGTTGAAAGGTCAAATTGGAACATAGATTTTTCTAGCTGGCTGTTATTTGCATATAGGGGAGCGTTTCAGGAAGAAGCACACTGTTCAGGCGTCTGTTTTCCTATCTTGGAGCATGCGAGGCGCAGAGAGTTTTAAAGCTAACGGTAACTGACCTGTTTCTCCAATCTAACAAGGTCGAGAATAGTAGCTAACAGATACTGTCCCCTCATGAAAATGGTTGACCTTTCGTTGTCTGCCAACGTTGTCTGCCAACGCTGAACCAGGTCGTCACCCGGAATCCAGTCTCCATGACGGCCAACAGCGAGTTTCCCGGTCCCATCCAACGTCTATAAAGCCGAACAATGGATTTTGGTGTTTCAAAACCCATTGACACTGTATGACTATGTTTAGCTTGTGTTCTGCTCCTCTCTCTTACCAACCGTCTCTGGAGGAGGGGATCCCTCTCTGAATTGCTCCTCCCAAGGTTTCTTCCATTTTTTCTCCCGGTGGGAGTTTTTCTGGGAGTTTTTCCTTGTCTTCCTTGAGGGTTTAGGTTGGTTGAGGGGCAGTTCTATGGGCGCATGTGAAGCCCTCTGTGACATGCTTGCGTGTAAAAAGGGCTATACAAATAAATTTGATTTGATTTGATTTGATTTGTTAAGACCAGACTATGCTCATCTATGAATCATAGAAAAACCAGTAGGCTATAACTAAACATAGAGGGGTTCTGTATAAAAAATGCTATTGAAATAAATGAAATCAGTCTGAATAACCGCAGTTCAAATCAGTTGAACGTGCCACATTCACTGCAATGACACTCAGAGGCAACATAAAAGTCAACGTCAGAATGATTTGAAAAAGTAGATGCCTCCTTTTAAACTCTTTAAACAAAAGATGAATCATTCATTTGAGCAACTTCAACAATGTACCCTTTGAATTAGTAAAACGACTATTTTACCATAAGCACACTCCTGCATTAGGAAGAGATAGTGAACTACCTCAGCACCCAGGAAGCACTTCCCTCTCATACTCTGACCTAACAGTCATGCAGACATGAGTGACTGACTAAATAATTCAAGCTGCTTCCATTTAGCAGCAGAAGTCCTGTGAGGTGAAGGCAACAACCCAACTGTCTCTCTGGAACTCTTATCCAGGCAGTCGCTTTCTAAATCACTGCCGTAAGGATCGGTGAAGCTTAACATGTTTGTTTTCTTCAATGTTTAACAACGTGGTCTCTAAAGGAGATTCATAGCTGAGACTTCCTACAAGTAGAGAAAGATTAAGACGGTTTTCTTTGTGTCAGAGAACATGATTGATACTCCATGCCATTTCAATATACTATGACACTTAATGCTTTTTCCATCAGAGTGCAGTTCAAATGGCAATCCCCAATCTAAGTATCAATCTGTATCAAAGTCAAGTTAGATAACCTCTACTCTCACTGCCCTTTTTTTCAACCTTTAAAAAACTTTTTTTCCCAAATAGTCGTTCGAATATTTTTTTCGAAACTTGTTTTGGAAAACAATTGTTCAACGTTTCTAAACTTTTACACTTTCACCCCCACCCCAGCCCCCAGCCCTACCCCCAACCCTTCCCACAGCCCAGCCCCCTACCCCCAGCTCTACCCCAGCCCTGGCTGAGGATGTATAGGTTACCAGAGGGGCACCTCTCTGACAGCTTTAGGACCCTGGGAGAAACCTGAACCAGGGAGCAGCAGGTGGATGGAACCGGAAGGGTTTGCTCCTGATGGGTGACGGCACATGGTGTCCACACGCTCGTTTCTACTACCCTCTACATGCATCATGTCATTCCATCACTTCCTGTCACCTACACTTCCTGTCTCTTATACTTCCTATCTCCTATACTTCCTGTCTCCTATACTTCCTGTCTCTGTATTCATCCACAGAGCCATAAACCCACTGTACTATCTCAGCTCACAACAGGCACATCCCCCTTGCTGCCAGACAGATAATACAGCACAGTACGACAAACAGTCATGACATATAGTACTACACAATATGGCCGCTGGCTTGTCTTTGCTGTGTGTAAGCGAGGGGCAGCGAGGGGCAACGAGGGGCAGCGAGGGGCAGCGAGGGGCAGCGAGGGGCAGCGAGGGGCAGCGAGGGGCAGCGAGGGGCAGCGAGGGGTTAGCAGAGCGGGCAGGGAGGGAGAGACCCTGTACAGGAAAGAGCTAAGGATTATTTACATATGTTTGGGATTAAGGAGGTCAAAACCATTTCAGTTTTGGGCAGATCGAGGGGCTCTTCTCGGCCCTCCTCAGGTCCTCACTCCCAGGTGTCCTAGCAACACGTTAATGAGGATAATGTAAGCTGTACTGTTTAACATGCCAAATGGGCCCAAAAAATTGTTATCAAATCTTCCCTCGTCTGTAATTGCTCTTTGCTCTCTTTCCTTGACTGAGGAGAGCGAGCAGTTTTGGATTCAAAGCACGTTGTTTTTTACCACAGCTAGCATGTTGTTACACTGTCTACACACGGAGCAAGCTGGCGCTACACGCATCAAGCCGTGTAATAGTGATAATGGGACAGCAGGCACAGGTCTTTGTGTGTGTCTTCAGGATACCTGTGTATGTATGGGTGTGTGTGGATCTTGACTGCTGTGCCCAGGGGGGAGCTGTGAATCCAGGTATGCAATTACGATTTAACATTTCCAGCAGGCAAACTCTCATAAATCTGTTCCTGCAATCAAAATCTGAGCTGAGATGATGGGAAGATGGGTGCCACAATAAAGGTTAGGACAGGACAGGACCAGGAGCTCACACACACACACACACACGCACACACACACACACACATGCACATGCACACACACGCTCTTCTTAGAATCTTAGCACAAATTAGACCCTAAAATACAGTTGTGCTATGTTATATACACATTACAGCTTATAGGCTTGTTATGGGTGAGAATGCAACTGGTGCAACTCCATCACCTAGTCTTGGACTGTTACTGAAACGTTCAGGCTGATATTCTGGACATGCAGCAAAATAACAATGAAATAATAAATGAATAATAATAATAATAATAATGGATTTTTACATTTTGGTCGCAGATAAAAAAGAAAAGCAGTCATACAAAAGGCACAATGAATATAAATTGAATCAGCTCAATAAACCCCTCCAGTAATGCTGGAAGAGGCTAAACACAACCCAGCCAGCTGCAGAGATAAACACTGGTGTTTTGTTAGTCATTGGACTGAGTCTGCAAATTATCTTTTGAGTAGCAACTGAAAATCATCAGATGATCAGATGATCTGATGGGATCTCCACAGTCTGCTGAGGCCGTACTCTGCTGCTGTACTCCGCCTGAGACGGATCTCTCCCCAGACCAGGGGATATGCACAGGGACGCCGACACAGCAAGACAAACTATCCTGTATAAATCTTCATGTGCTACACCAGACATAATTCCAATTGTCACGATTAATCTTTTCTGTAAATGGTACAGAAAATAGTTAAACTGATCAAAAGGTTAAATACCCAAAGCCCTCGTAACTCTTTGGTGAACGGGAGATGTCAACCTTTCAAGAACTTCCAAAATGACATTCCAAATAAACTCTCCTGAAAGAATCCAGGTAATTATCCATGAGGGAGGAAAACACATCTGACAGCTACAGTTATGGAGCAGACAAGACCTGACTGGTCCTGCAATCTTCCCCCCATTAGTGAATATCAATGTTATAGTCCCCCTCCAGACCCAGTCACCGATCACATGAGTCCGGTGTAAGTTTCTATATGAAGCAAAATGTGTAAATACCAAGTGAGAGAAGTGTGGGTGCTGGTATGTGAGAGAGAACTACATGTGTGAGAGGGAGTGTGACAGGTGTGTATGTGTGCTGTGCGTGTGTGTGATGTGTGTGGGTGTGTGAGGGATGCGTGTGTGTGAGGGTTGTGTGTGTGTGAGGGATGTGTGTGTGTGTGTGATGTGTGTGCAGAGTATTCATCATGTGCAGAACACCAAGGCTGGCCCAGGTAGATGACTGACAGCACAGCAGCCAGCTTCAGCACTTCCAGAGGAAGGTCGATTGAACAACACACAGCACACCTGCATCAGGACAGGCTAACACTGTGGACACACAGCACACCTACATCAGGACAGGCTAACACTGTGGACACACAGCACACCTGCATCAGGACAGGCTAACACTGTGGACACACAGCACACCTGCATCAGGACAGGCTAACACTGTGGACACACAGCACACCTGCATCAGGACAGGCTTACACTGTGGACACACAGCACACCTGCATCAGGACAGGCTAACACTGTGGACACACAGCACACCTGCATCAGGACAGGCCAACACTGTGGACACACAGCACACCTGCATCAGGACAGGCCAACACTGTGGACACACAGCACACCTGCATCAGGACAGGCTAACACTGTGGACACACAGCACACCTCCATGACATGGGTGTATTCTCTCATGTCCAACATGTCTGCTAGCGGTCCAGGGGTCCAGGGGCCCAGGGGTCCAGGGGTCCAGGGGCCGGGCGGCTCAGACAGCTTGTCTGGGTGTCATCAGGCCCGGCCATATTTAGTAACCCTTGGTGATGGGCCTCTGGGACCGGCTCCTGCCAACAGCCCCGAGTATTTTAGTGATGGGCTTTCCAGGCATCAGGAACACAGCTGTCTCCGTGGCGACACGCGGAACATGTGACGTCTATTTAAACTTGCACTCTGTAACTGAATATTCAGGTAAAACCTCCAACAGGACACCTGTTGAGACTCTGTGGCTGTATTCTGATGAGTCCACAGCATGCCCATCTATCAGCCCAGCGTGTAGGTACACATACACAGGACTGAGGGAGGAACAATGGAGGGGGGGAGGGAGGGGGCTGAGGGGTGACAGGGGGGTGACAGGGGGGTGACAGGGCAGAGCAGATGCCATCCTTCAGTGTGGCTTTGGGCTGTAATGATGGAGGCCGTGTCTCCTCCTGCAGCAAACAGGATCCAGCGGGGCAGCTGTCTGCGACCTCATAAACCCACACGCTCATCCGGCTCGCTCTCTTATTTAGCCAAGAGAAAATAGCATCATGAGGCATTCACACTATACACTGTCAATCTGGCCCCGTTTAAATTAGAATCAAATACTTAGGTTAGTAGGCTTCTAAAGGCTTCTTCTTTTTTAAACACATTGAAATGTCAAGGGGGATTCTGAATAACTAAAAGGTAAATCATGACATTGAACAGGGAACAGACAGGAACGTCAATTCAGACATACCAACGTGATAAACGGTTGACTAAATATAGAGGCAGTAAACAGGTCTGATTGACTGTAACCTTTGTAGTGGGGAAACATTTCGGGAGTTTTAAAAGAAAAGGGGATCTTTTGAACATGAAAGCAGGAACACAAATGACACTAAATATAGTCTGTCAACATTCAAAGAAATTGCAGTGAGACAGAAGAAGAACATATGTTAGTCAAACATGTGTTGCCCCTTCATAACTCTGCATCTTCAGTTCTCAAAGAGATGTCACCAAGCTGTTCTGACAGACACGTTGAGAGATCCAGACTGCAGATCCACATACGTACTCGGCAGACTTAGCACAGTCGTGTTCATGAAACCATGACTCTGACTTTTGACTTAAGGCATGAACTCTCCCATTCCGAGGAAGATGCCAAAAATCGATCCAAACCCCACACAGCTTGAACAGGCAGCAGAAATAGCCCATTTCAGAGATCTCAGATCTCCAACGTGCTCGACAGCAACATGGTGAAAGGCAGTAAACTTGTACTTCAAAGATTTTCTTTCAAAAGACTGATGCATGCTTAATAACACCACAGAATTGTATTGAATCAGCAAAATTGCACAATATTTAAAGTCCTCCTTATTGATGAAAAGATAAGCTTGAACTTTGCCTGTGCTTCAAACTTTTGACAAATGTATTCTTTGGAATTTTACTCAAATTCATCTTTCTCAGACACAGATATTCAAGACATGGCACCCCAACAGCTTCCTCCCTCCTGCCCTGCTGTGAAGAAGGCAGATCTTTCAAAACTCCTTTCCAAGTAAAAACAATAATTGCTCTGCCCTGTTTTGATGTCCACTTTTCTAGGACCTGTGAGACATGTTAGAGAGGTGAGGAAAACCCTGGGTAACGATGTGAACAAGGAGAAATGAATCAAACAAACCATCACAATTCCACCCCCACACAGCGCATCTTGAACAGTGGACCCTTGAGAGGACTTCCTGCACTGCAACACGTACACACAATCCTTCAGCACTCTTTCATCCCTTCACTAAGGTAGTTTCTACCTACTAAGATGTTGCCTCAGTCACCTGCCTACACCTGGGAATGCCTCTGGCTTAGGAGGCGATGGCAGCAGTGAGATGTGTTTCTCTCAGAAAGCCTCCTGTTCTGAATCCTTTCCACTGGGGTGGAACTCCACAGGGAATGGTCCCTTTGAAGTCTCATCTTAGATTACATTCCACTTTCGGATGAGCAGAACGGCCTTGGATTCACAGAATCACAGAGTCGATCAGGGGCTGTTCAGATGACTCCCCCAGGAAGAAGAGAACTCAGACAACATGAACTGAGACTCCAGGCTCCAACTGTGGGTGAAGTCTCTCCACAGGAGAGCAGCTCCAGAGCCAGGTAGGGCCTCCTCCTCCCTGCCTCCACACAGCACTTTCATTACTGACAAGTTTGTGTTCAATATCTCACAGAGGGAAGAGAGAAGTCCTGTCCACACCCCCACCCAGCATCATCATCAGGAGAAGAGCAGGGGAAGATGACAGGAGAGGAGTGGGGGGAGAGGAGGGGAGACAGAATGCAGCTGTCCCTGTGTGTGCAATGGGGCTGACAGCACAAGTTTAATAACTCATGAAAAGCAATGAGAAGCAACCGAAGTAAAGAAAATGGTGGCTACAGCGTGGCATCAAGTATTCTGTCTGAAGATAAAACATACACCTTACAAGAAAAACAAAACTGTTGCCTCCATTAATACTTTCTTGTCTGTCTGGCCATGCAGGCTAAACACACTCCTGTGGGCCTCCTTCCTGACTTCATCCAGGATGAGCCAGCGGGGGGTGTGGGCCAGCCAGCCTGGTCCCAGACCTGCTGCGGTGCTCAGAGGACGCTCCAGAGAGGAGAACTCAGTCAGGGCGAACATGAACTCAGACTGAAAGCACCAGAACCAGCCTCAACCTCACCTGCCGACCTGCCCACTAGCCCCACTAGCCCCACTAGCCCCACCAGCCCCACTAGCCCCACTAGCCCCACCAGCCCCACCAGCCCCACTAGCCCCACTAGCCCCACTAGCCACACCAGCCCCACCAGCCCCACTAGCCCCACCAGCCCCACTAGCCACACTAGCCCCACTAGCCCCACCAGCCCCACTAGCCCCACTAGCCCCACTAGCCACACCAGCCCCACTAGCCCCACTAGCCCCACTAGCCACACCAGCCCCACCAGCCCCACTAGCCCCACCAGCCCCACTAGCCACACTAGCCACACTAGCCCCACTAGCCACACTAGCCCCACTAGCCCCACTAGCCACACCAGCCCCACTAGCCCCACCAGCCCCACTAGCCCCACTAGCCCCACCAGCCCCACTAGCCCCACTAGCCCCACTAGCCCCACCAGCCCCACCAGCCCCACCAGCCCCACCAGGCCCACCAGCCCCACCAGGCCCACCAGCCCCAGCCAGCGTGCCCCAGTCGAGGGCACGGCTCTCCCACAGGGCCAGCACGCCAGGGGCCTCGTACGGCCTCCAGGGTGTCTGAGATCCCGGGGGTGAGGACAGAATAGATTGTCAGGGGGAAATGACAGGACTTCTTTGGATGCTTTTATTTACATGGGAGCCAGCATTGCAGTGCTTTCAAATGAACAAACATGTTGGGGGGAGGGGGAGGGAGAGGGAGAGGGAGAGGGAGAGGGAGAGGGAGAGGGGGAGGGGGAGGGGGAGGGGGAGGGGGAGGGAGAGGGGGAGGGGGAGGGGGAGGGGGAGGGAGAGGGAGAGGGAGAGGGAGAGGGAGAGGGAGAGGGAGAGGGAGAGGGAGAGGGAGAGGGAGAGGGAGAGGGAGAGGGAGAGGGAGAGGGAGAGGGGGAGGGGGAGGGGGAGGGGGAGGGGGAGAGAGAATGGGGGGAGAGAGAATGGGGGGAGGGACATACAGAGGGCGGTTTGGAGCACTGCCAAGTGGCTACACATTGGTAGCATTGGGAATAAAAGCGTAAAACATAAGGGACATAATCCCAAACTGCTGTTAGCCAGGGAACCAGGGCTTGAAATAAGGAGCAGGTAAACACAGGCTCAGAGAGATGAATCCAGATGGACCCATTCTGCATAACAACACCAACAATAACAACACACTCATTATGACTGATATGAACATATAAATAATTATGACATAATAAAGCAGAATTTCAAATTACATTTACATTACATTTATTCATTTAGCAGACGCTTTTGTCCAAAGCGACTTCCAAGAGAGAGCTTCACAAAGTGCATAGGTCACTGATAATAACAACAAGATAGCCCCACAGCATTGCGGGTAGTCAAAAACAAGAAGTACATATTGTGGACAACCAAAAAATAGTGCTAAAGGGAAGAAACCATAAGAGCATGTAGTTAAACAAGTTAAAAATTACACAACATTGATCTCTAAGTGCAGGTGTACCTGTAGGAAAGCAATAAAAATAGGATTAACTAAAAAAAAAGAAGAATACAACAGTTTAAATCAGCTACCACTAACCAACAAGAGCAACAGTCTAAGCAAGAGTCATTGTGAACCTTGAGGAAACTAGCGTTGGATTCAGCAAACCATTCCTAAGTACCATTGTACTCCCGGAACAAGTGCGTCTTGAGCCTTCTCTTGAAGGTGGAGAGACAGTCCGTGTCTCTGATGGAGGTGGGGAGTTGATTCCACCACTGGGGTGCCAGGCAGGAGAAGAGCTTGTGCTGGGACCGGGCGGTCTTGAGAGGTGGGACCACCAGGCGGTTGTCTGAAGAAGACCGTAGGTGGCGGGTGGGGGTGTAAGGCTGCAGGAGAGACTTGATGTAGTCGGGCGCAGTTCCATTCACTGCTCGGAAGGTCAGTACCAGGGTCTTGAATCTGATGCGGGCCGTTATGGGTAGCCAGTGGAGGGAGATGAGGAGCGGGGTAACGTGGGAGCGTCTGGGTAGATTGTAGACCAGACGGGCCGCTGCGTTCTGAATTCTCTGAAGAGGGCGGGTTGCGCATGATGGGAGACCGGCGAGCAGCGAGTTGCAGTAGTCCAACTTGGAGAGGACAAGTGCTTGGACAAGCAGCTGGGTGGAGTGCTCAGACAGGTATCTCCTGATCTTCCGGATGTTGTAGAGGGTGAATCTACACGACCGGGAGACCGCAGCAATGTGGGCCGTGAGGGAGAGCTCGTCGTCCATGGTCACCCCAAGGTTCCTGGCAGAGGATGAGGGGGTCACCGTCGCAGATCCCAGGGTGATTGAGAAGTCATGGGAGATGGAGGGTTTGGCCGGGATGATGAGAAGTTCTGTTTTGGCAAGGTTCAGCTGGAGATGGTGCTCAGTCATCCAGGCGGAGATGTCTGCGAGGCAGGCCTCAATCCTAGCTGAGATCCCCGGATCGGTCAAATGGTTATTAGGCCGTGATCCTGTACTGTAGAGGGTTCATGTAAAGGCATGTGATCCTGTACTGTAGAGGGTTCATGTAAAGGCATGTGATCCTGTACTGTAGAGGGTTCATGTAAAGGCATGTGATCCTGTACTGTAGAGGGTTCATGTAAAGGCATGTGATCCTGTACTGTAGAGGGTTCATGTAAAGGCATGTGATCCTGTAATGTAGAGGGTTCATGTAAAGGCATGTGATCCTGTACTGTAGAGGGTTCATGTAAAGGCATGTGATCCTGTACTGTAGAGGGTTCATGTAAAGGCATGTGATCCTGTAATGTAGAGGGTTCATGTAAAGGCATGTGATCCTGTACTGTAGAGGGTTCATGTAAAGGCATGTGATCCTGTACTGTAGAGGGTTCATGTAAAGGCATGTGATCCTGTAATGTAGAGGGTTCATGTAAAGGCATGTGATCCTGTACTGTAGAGGGTTCATGTAAAGGCATGTGATCCTGTACTGTAGAGGGTTCATGTAAAGGCATGTGATCCTGTAATGTAGAGGGTTCATGTAAAGGCATGTGATCCTGTGATCCCCCCCCCCCCCCACACACACACACACACACACCCTCCCCCAAGGCTGTGTCGGGCGACTGGAGAGGCTGTTGGGTGTAAACAACAAAGTGAATTCCTTCTGCAGATCAATGCAAGTTCAAAGCGTTCTCACAAAGCCAAGGTTTTAGAACCCCCCCCCCCCCCCCACAACCCTCTCCCTGGTTGACTTTCATCATGCAGATGGTGAGGGTGTGTGTGGATGTGTGCTTAGGAGTGTGTGGGTGTGTGTGTGTGTGTGTGTGTGTGTGTGTGGGTGTGTGTGGGTGTGTGTGTTGCGGGCCGCAGGGCTGGTACGGGTGGCACAGCTTCATTCCTCTGGCAGAGCTGTGGTCGGCACTGACTCTGTAACCTGCAGGGCGCTGACTCTGTAACCTGCAGAGCACTGACTCTGTAACCTGCATAGCACTGACTCTGTAACCTGCAGGGCACTGACTCTGTAACCTGCAGAGCACCAACTCTGTAACCTGCAGGGCACTGACTCTGTAACCTGCAGAGCACTGACTCTGTAACCTGCAGAGCACTGACTCTGTAACCTGCAGAGCACCAACTCTGTAACCTCCAGAGAGGGAGTCAGGAGGAACAAATGAGACCCGACAAAGACGTGTTTTGGACGGCTTTCAGCTCCCTTTGGAAGCACAGACTCATTCATGGCTCCAGTTCATGTCCCTGTGGCCGGGCATAGGGCCATAACTCATCTCCAGACATCCTTTTGTATGAGGTGTGTAATAACTCAAGGTGATACTGTTGAAAGCCTCTCTTTTGTCACTCTCTGGGCTGCAACATCTGAAAGGCCTTGGTGCCTTTTAGTTTTGTCAACTGCACATCTAATTATGTACAAAAAAAAGAAGGTTGTTCCTGAATGCTCATTCAGAAGCATTCCATGCTGTAAACAATGACAGTAATTCTAACCAGATTATTGTCCATAACAGATGTTGAGATGTTTTATTTTAAACAGCCTTAATCTTGTCATCAGTCATCAGTCATATTCACCAGCGCCAAGAGCAGAAGAGGCTCATTTCTGTATTTCTGTATTCTAATGTGAATACTTGAGTTCACTCTTCATCACTCAAGTATTAGAAAGCTGGATGAAGCATTCCTTGAGAAGATGGCCTTGGCATCACATTCACACTGTTCAGTTTGACAAGCCAATGAGCTGTCTGAGGAGTCTCCACCAGCACACAGTCCGTGTACAGAGCCAGCCAGTGGCTCTTTGAACCAGTCAAGTTTGTCCTCCATCCCAAGTAATCACTGTCCTTTCTCTAACAGTAATACATCTCTAAATCAGCCACATCTTTTCCAGTGTTTAAACTGTGTTAACATACAGGCCTTGGCATCTTTCTTAATCATCCTCGGCACACTAGAAAATGTGATTCACTTAGATGCTCAGCTGCATCAGTAGACATCAGTGTTAACTGACATTCTGTTGAAACTCAAACATCCTACACTTTCACAAAAAGGTTTTTACAGAAAACAGTACATTCCTTTAGAAATCACAGAAAGCATGCTCATCACCCTCCCTGACAGTCCCCTTATGAGGAACTTCAGCGCAGGCAAACGGTTGTAAAGGGCCTGAAGAGAGAGCAAACAAAAAGGCTCCTCAGTAGAGGAACTGAGACTGACGCTTCATCTGGCAGAGCCTCTCCCTCTGCTCACATTGCAGACAGCTTGGGAACAACTTGGCCCTCGCTTCCCAGAGCTCCCTATTCGCTGTGACTTCCCTGTGACTGTCCTGGCCACAGAGAGAGCCCATGCCTGCAGACGTATGGGGTTCCACCCTGCTTCACTTCCCTAATCTCTGCCCTCCCTGTATGGGGCTCTGGGAAGGAGGAGGGAGGTAAGAAAAGGCAATGAAGCCACAACCTTGAGCTTCAGACATGGTTCACTGCTGCAGAACAAAACAGAGGCACAGAGAATCAAGAAGCGTCACTTTTTTTCGGTCAGCCTTTTATGTTTGGATTGACCCCTCGCAGCCTCAGAGAGAGGCCAGGCCTCAGAGAGAGGCTAGGCCTCAGAGAGAGGCTAGGCCTCAGAGAGAGGCCAGGCCTCAGAGAGAGGCCAGGCCTCAGAGAGAGGCTAGGCCTCAGAGAGAGGCTAGGCCTCAGAGAGAGGCTAGGCCTCAAGGAGAGGCTAGGCCTCAGAGAGAGGCCAGGCCTCGAGGAGAGGCTAGGCCTCAGAGAGAGGCCAGGCCTCAGAGAGAGGTTAGGCCTCAGAGAGAGGCTAGGGCTCAGAGAGAGGCCAGGCCTCAGAGAGAGGCTAGGCCTCAGAGAGAGGCTAGGCCTCAGAGAGAGGCTAGGCCTCAGAGAGAGGCCAGGCCTCAGAGAGAGGCTAGGCCTCAGAGAGAGGCCAGGCCTCAGAGAGAGGCTAGGCCTCAAGGAGAGGCTAGGCCTCAGAGAGAGGCCAGGCCTCAAGGAGAGGCTAGGCCTCAGAGAGAGGCCAGGCCTCAGAGAGAGGCTAGGCCTCAGAGAGAGGCTAGGCCTCAGAGAGAGGCTAGGCCTCAGAGAGAGGCCAGGCCTCAGAGAGAGGCTAGGCCTCAGAGAGAGGCTAGGCCTCAGAGAGAGGCTAGGCCTCAAGGAGAGGCTAGGCCTCAGAGAGAGGCCAGGCCTCGAGGAGAGGCTAGGCCTCAGAGAGAGGCCAGGCCTCAGAGAGAGGCTAGGCCTCAGAGAGAGGCTAGGGCTCAGAGAGAGGCCAGGCCTCAGAGAGAGGCTAGGGCTCAGAGAGAGGCTGGGCCTCAGAGATCTCCTTAATAGGCTCTTGTCATCTGCAGCTAGAGGCCAGAGAGGCAGCAGGATCAGGCCAGGCAGCCGTGAGTGAGTCTTAAGACTAATCAGCAAGGTTAGCAGCCCCAGGCGATGGATCATTCGTAGCTTCTTTCCGGTGAAAAACATCCTCAACTGTAGCCCTGTGATTCCCAGAGGACAGCGCCTGTGCTCTGTAATTACGAGGGGAAGAGACACCCCCCGAGGGACATCCGTCCTCTCTGAGGGGTGGATGTTGAGACTGACTGGGCCACTAGATCATAACCCTGCAGTTCAGGAGCTCTGTAGTTTCACTCCAACAAGGATCCAACCTGATATACATAACGATCAGCAGGTTGATGTGTTGAATCAGGTTACTTACAACTGGGCTTGGAGCACAAACCTTTAGCAGGGTAGAACTCCAGGAACAGAGTTGGAGACCCCAACTGTTCTCAGGTAAACCAGTTAGTCTGCAATATTCATGAACAGACATTACAACTATCTTTGTCTTGGCCTGTGAAGTTTATACTCCCCTACTCAATATGAACTGCACATTCATCTGAAAGGATACACTTTTAAAATGTTCTAAGTCTTTTATTTTACTTCCATGTCATTTCGACAAACCTCCAATTTAAATGAGAGTGTGAATAATACATGACCATGGTTCTGAATGTTCATCTCTCACAGATGCACAAGAGAGAGAGAACCTTCCGACTTTCATCTTTTTAACAACTTTTCCTCCAACTTGAGGGTTACGTGACGACCCTCTACTCTCCCCTCTGAGGACCCCGGCCTGGCTCTGCCTTCTTAATCTGATTACCGCCTTAAACTGCTCTCCAGACACAGCCAATCAGGGCTGTGTAAAACCCAAGTGGTTCTCCAGGAGCGACTCAATAAAACATAACGCAGCCTCGCTTTCACCTGTTCCTTTCAAGGGCCTTCTGTGTGAGCTGAACATTGCTGATGTAGCTTTTCCAAAGGTCAGGGCGAGTCTCTCTGGAGCGCTGGTGCCTGCGGTGGGTTAGGGCTCACGGCCACTTTACCCTCAGCCATCCCCTGTGAGACTTCGACACAAACTCATTCTACAGAAAATATGTTGAGACAAGCATTTATACTAAGCTGACTCCATAGGGGCCCAATATCTATTCTTCATTTTCCAAATTGTGTCCTGAAATGTGTGCTTAGTTTACACCAAACTGACTCACATTGCAACAATTAGGCCATCTGCAGCTTAGCTCCTGTCTACAGAGCCGCAGGATAAAGTAACCAGGGGACTAGTTACATAATGCTCTCATCAAATGTACATCAACAGCATCTTGAAAAATACTTTTTTTAAGTCAATATGATGCAGTCCAGGTTTTATCTTTCATACACACGAGAGACAAAACGGTTATCAAATGACTGTACAGGTAACTGACAAGGGCTTTGAGATGGTAAGGAAGTTAACAATGCTGCTTGGAAATATCGGCTCTCAGAACAAAACTCCACTGAAGGACGCAGCAGCCCTAAGAGTCTGTGTCTCTCGTCAACAAACGAGTCACATGGGAAGATCATATTTCTCCTATTTATAGACAGTCAACCTGAGGAATCTCTGACACTGTATCTGGAAACACAGCAGCCAGCAAGCCTGAGAGAAACCAACATCTCAGTATCCCAGAGCAGATCTGTCCTGTGTGCCAGCGGCAGGGGAGGGAATCCTGCTTCCTTCAAGCCCTCTGGTGTACCTGAACTCCAGAAATGATGGTTATTTGAGGTCCAAGCAACAACCACTGCCAGGACGTGTGAGTTACATTTCCCATAAAAGCATCTCTGGGAACCTGCCAGGGAGATGAGTGAGTCTGGGAGCTAATGACAGATGAGCAGAGAGAGCGCTTCTCCAGCCTCTTTCAGCTCGCGCAGCTCTTTATTTGACTGCTGTTCTCCAGAAGATTACAGTGACGCCCGTCTGAGAAGCACAGAGCTCCAGGTGTTACAGAACGTTGACAATATGTGACATATCCGGAAGACAGCTTCGGTAGACTAACTGTAGCAGAGCAAAGGCCCTCCTGTAGAAGTCCGGCTGTGAGAACAAGGACAAGCCCCAGTGGCTGTGTGAATGTGTAGAGGAGGCTGGTGTGATGGTGGAGGGGGTTGCAGGGGTGAGGACTGTCTGTCAGACCCCTCTGCTGCAGAGATCATCAACATGCACCGGAACACTCCAAAGAAGCCCTGGCAGTCTGCCAACACAGACCTGAGTCACAGGCTGCAAGGGAACAAGGGCATTCCTCACAACAAAGAAGCGCATCGTAGGGCCATTGTGCGGGGTGTGGAGTGAGGGGTGAGGAGTGAGGGGACAGGGGTGAGGGGTGAGGGAAGAGAAGAGGATGTGTGCCCAGAGGAGAGCAGTCCTACAACAACATACTGAGTTAGTGTTAAACAGCAGACATGAAGAGCGGCCTGACAGAGACATGCTCCTGGTTGGAAGTGTTTTCGAGAAGAATGATGTCTCAAATGACCATCTCTGCTCTCAATAAGTGGAACCTATGATGGATGTAACTGCATGTTCCTCATCTCAGGAGCCAAACATCACCGGATGCATAATTCAGATCCACCAGGGGTTTCTGAGAAGAGCGTGGCACTTTATCCAACTCACAAAAGGAAACTTAAGATGCACAAACTCACAAGTCAGCATGCTGAGCAGATCACTGTGGAGCCCTAGGAGACGTCTGAACAGGCAGGACCGGGAGAGATGAGGTCCTGAACAGGCAGTACTGGGAGTGATGAGGTCCTGAACAGGCAGGACTGGGAGAGATGAGGTCCTGAACAGGCAGGACTGGGAGAGATGAGGTCCTGAACAGGCAGGACTGGGAGAGATGAGGTCCTGAACAGGCAGGACTGGGAGAGATGAGGTCCTGAACAGGCAGGACTGGGAGAGATGAGGTCCTGAACAGGCAGGACCGGGAGAGATGAGGTCCTAAACAGGCAGGACTGGGAGAGATGAGGTCCTGGGATGAAAGATGACAGTGCATCCTCAGAAGCCATTTATCCGACGTCCAACTTTTCGTTTTGCGTGAAACATATTCATAGTAACCCTCACTCTCTAAATCAAATAACAATTGGTTTCTCTTTTGGGCGAAAGAAACTGTACACTTCTTGCCTCTGTTACTTCTCTAAAGGACTGAGCAGGGGGTGGGGGTGAGGAGGCGAAGGAGCAAAAATGCAACGACTGCAGGACCAGGATCCTGAACCAGGCCTGGCCTGCAGAGCTGTGGCACTGTTTGTGTGGTAGATTAATGATGGCTGGGTGTTTGTGGGTCTGTTGGGAAAGTGGGAAGGTGGGAGGGAGGAGGAGGAGGTGGTACTGGAAGACTGTTTACCTTTCCCAGAAGCCACATTCACAAGCTCTGCTCTGCTGGGTCCTAACATGGAGGCACAGCAGGGTCTATCTCCAGCAGATAGAGAAAGACTGTGGCGTGGGAGGCAGAGTAGCTGTAGCTGCCTGCTATTACCGTCCCCCCAGGCGCACTGGTGGCATCTGAACCCCGCTCAAGCAGCATACCGTATCGTTCTATTCTTTACCTTCTCGCCAGCGTCTCATGAGGAAGTTTGCCTGAGGACATGGTTGTTCACACTGGCACTCAGGCTAGGTAAACCTCCTCTTTAGCAGGGATCTATGAGAAAGAGTCTGAAGAAGAAGCGGAGTGTGGAATGTTACAGCAGTCAGAGAAAACACTAAACTAAAGACTGTCGTTTTTACAAGGAAAACTTTTACAAGGATATGTAATTGGTTGACTGGCAACCTCATATTTATAGAACATTAAGTCAAACTGACCCATTTTCCTTTGTTCTATATTTTGAGGTGGGTATTAAATGAATCCAAAACATGCCCTGGTCTGCTGTCTGGGCCCGTGTCCAGTCACAACATTTGATCAACAGAAAGAATGAGTCTTTTGTGTATGAGGTCAATCAAGTTGTGCCCTTTTACGCAACCCTAAAACCCCCCGCCTGCCTGCCCTGTCCATGACAGAACCTCTCTGCAGCTCTAGACCCATCATCTACACCCCTCCCTCCTGGGATGGTGGAGAGGGAGGGGACGCTGGTTAAATACCTGCAGCCAGCATGTCAGCTATCCCAAGTTTGACAGGGCCAGTTCCCCCGTGATGAAGAACCTAGTGATCTAGAGGAGGGTGAGCAGAGAAACGGGAAGGGTCATTTCCTCCTTTACATCAACGGCAAGATCATCCCAACACACACATTCGTCTCAGGTCTGATTTAAATGAAATTCTTGATATGCTCACTGCAGAATTCAGAAAACAAATTATACGGTCTTCTCTGTGTCAACTACGCACTTTATATTCTGGTTCAGAGGCTAACAATACTGTGTATTGACTCTGATACTGTAATAAATCCCACCCAGGAGTTTTCAACAGTTTTATATACTTCTGAGTAAGAGTGTTTTTTAGCAAGAGGCAAATATCTCAGTGTTGACATCCAAGACCCCTAAAAGTGCTTGAGACAACATCTCAGTTTGCTGCCAGTTTGCTCATTAGAGTACCCAGAGGAATTCCACAGATTTCTTTGGGCCTTCAGGCTGCAGATAGCCTGGAAGGCTCGGACATTTCTGTTCCCCAGAAGAAACGCAGTGACAATGGAGCCTACTGTTAGCCAGAACAATCGGGAGTCAATAAACAATAAACAAACAAACGTAAACACAGACATGTTTTGTGTTCCAGTTGCTCCCACTTGGATAAAACAGTGCTAGCAGAGGGGGTGATGACAGTGTGGAATGAACGACACATTTCCCGGAGATCTCATTTCATGCATCTAAATCTCAGCTCATTTCTGAAACCAACTGGAATGTAAAGAGTTGACCTAGTCACATCTCCCCAGAAGCACTCAACACTTCAAATGCTTCCGATGCACTTTACTTCTGATGAGTCGTAAAGAACATAATTGGTGGAATTCTAAATTCCTCCCCTCAAATGTTACATTAACTGTATGTTCTGCAAAATCCATAAAAGAGAAGAGTTGGAGACAGGATCTTTTGAGTTTAACTCAACCTCTTCTAATAATCCTCTAATAAAACGAGTTGAGACATGTCCTTCCACCAATTGCAGAGCAAAGAAGTCCCAGTCCAAAGTGTGCATCCTGTAGGTGGCACTGATCCATCTCCAGCTGGCGCCAGACGCCAGGCGCGACAGGCACAGAATATAGAGAATCTATATATACACAGAATATAGAGAATCTATATATACACAGAATATAGAGAATCTATATATACACAGAATATAGAGAATCTATATATACACAGAATATAGAGAATCTATATATACACAGAATATAGAGAATCTATATATACACAGAATATAGAGAATCTATATATACACAGAATATAGAGAATCTATATATACACAGAATATAGAGAATCTATATATACACAGAATATAGAGAATCTATATATACACAGAATATAGAGAATCTATATATACACAGAATATAGAGAATCTATATATACACAGAATATAGAGAATCTATATATACACAGAATATAGAGAATCTATATATACACAGAATATAGAGAATCTATATATACACAGAATATAGAGAATCTATATATACACAGAATATAGAGAATCTATATATACACAGAATATAGAGAATCTATATATACACAGAATATAGAGAATCTATATATACACAGAATATAGAGAATCTATATATACACAGAATATAGAGAATCTATATATACACAGAATATAGAGAATCTATATATACACAGAATATAGAGAATCTATATATACACAGAATATAGAGAATCTATATATACACAGAATATAGAGAATCTATATATACACAGAATATAGAGAATCTATATATACACAGAATATAGAGAATCTATATATACACAGAATATAGAGAATCTATATATACACAGAATATAGAGAATCTATATATACACAGAATATAGAGAATCTATATATACACAGAATATAGAGAATCTATATATACACAGAATATAGAGAATCTATATATACACAGAATATAGAGAATCTATATATACACAGAATATAGAGAATCTATATATACACAGAATATAGAGAATCTATATATACACAGAATATAGAGAATCTATATATACACAAACTAGAATAGCTGAGGAATATGATCTAGTCATTGGGAGGACCTTCTGATGAATGAGCATCAGGGATAGAAGCAGAAACGGCAACTGAAAGCCAAGCAGCCTGCAGTGCAGTACTCCTCCTCATCAAGAGAGAACCAGCCGACACACACACACCCCCACCTGAGGCAGAACACACCCCCACCTGAGACAGAACACACCCCCACCTGAGGCAGAACACACAGTCCCACCTGAGGCAGAACACAGTCCCACCTGAGGCAGAACACACCCCCACCTGAGGCAGAACACACACCCCCACCTGAGGCAGAACACAGTCCCACCTGAGGCAGAACACACAGTCCCACCTGAGGCAGAACACAGTCCCGCCTGAGGCAGAACACACCCCCACCTGAGGCAGAACACAGTCCCACCTGAGGCAGAACACAGTCCCACCTGAGGCAGAACACAGTCCCACTTCAGGCTGTCCCTGCAGAGCAGAGCAGGAACCACTGCTGTCAGACAGAAAACAGGCAGACACAGGTAAACACATGTAAACACAGGAAAGCACAGGTAAACACAAGTAAACACTGTTTGATGCGTCTTTTGTAACTGGCAGACTGTGTGCTAAGGTGCAGGTGGTTGGCCCTGCAGGGCTGTTCCAGTCTGCACGCAGCAGGGCTGTTCCAGGGGGGCGGAGTCCCCTGGCCCAGACAGACGGCTCTGGGCAGCAGCTACATGGCGTTGCCAGGGGGACAATGCTGGTGAGACAGTCAGCTGCATAACAGTCCCCCCTCCACAGCTCTGCCGCCACCCCCACACCCCCCGCCCCCCACCGTGGGTTAGTCTGCCAGGGCTCTTCAAGGCCCTACTGGGGGAGGGGCCTTTGGGAGAGGCCTCTGGGAGAGCTGTGGGAACATTTCAGACCAGAAGACCAGGAGGAGAGCCAGAAGGTCTGTAGAGGCGGGAGGAGAGCCAGCAGGAGGAATCAATGAGTGTGATCAGGTCAAAGTGTAAGACTGCTGCAGAGGAAACATCCTGGAGGTGTGTCTGGGGCGCGGCAGATCTGACCTCTGACAGGACCAGTCTGACCTGCTGTCTGCAGAACACTCTTTAGGTGGATTACCTGTAACCCAGCAGACTGAACTATACATCCCACTGAGCCAGGCTCAGGCTGGGCTGTGGAGCTAGTGGAGGAGAGGAAGGCTCGGGGCCAAATTCTTGTCACAAATCAGAGGCAAACACTTTCAAAAGCGTACTGAGGGCTGAGGTGAACTGGGAGACAAAACCCTGGTGCTCCTGCCAAAGAGGTCAGGAGAGGGGAGAGAAGGGAGAGGGGGGAGGAGAGAAGGCGGTTGGCTAGCCTGTGTGTTTGCCCATCAACCTGGAGACTGGATGTTTGCCAAAGGTTGCAGCACTCTCCTGCACTCCTTGACGGCCTGGTCAGTGTGCAAGGTAGCGCAGCCTCGTTCCAACCCAGGAGGCTGGGGACAAAGGTCATCCTGAAAAATTACAACTATTCTGAAATTTAGTAAGAGTATTGTAAGAGGGATGAATATATATACACACACACTTGGCATTTTACCAAGCCATGATCATGTCCTTTGGTCCAGGTTTAAGTTAAAGTATTGCCTGAAGGTTTGAGGGGCACTAGAACAACCTGCTAACATTTCTGTTCTAAGGCAGGTGGGAAAGTAATATTTTCTTCACGGTTAATGGGTAACAGAACAAAAAGAGTCAGGAAAGGTTAGTTGACCCCAAGACAGATTAAATGGTCACAATTCGCAGGCGAGTGTAGCTGAGTAGGAGACTGGTGTGGATGGTTAAGAAGTCTATGGCCAGGAAATATTGTATCTATACTTAATTACTAAGCACTGACTCTCTGTATGTGCACAGTTTAAAATTAAGAACAAAAATATGCACTTCTGTACAAGACCATTTATTTTAACTATTGAAATCTTTAACTCAAGTTAACTGGAAATGTAATGGAAATTTCAATAAACAAAGCCAACAAAACGTATATTGATAGAGTCTGAAGATCTGAGCAGAAGTTTGAAAGTGTATTGTTGAAGAGCAGTTGCTGTAGGCAACGGACAGCCAAGGGGCTCTTAATAATTCAATTGTGAGAAAGCCACAAATGGCAAATCCTCAAATAATCTATTTCTGTGTGTCCTCTGCCCCATGTTTCTCAAAAGGCTATTCTGCAGACGTCTTCTGGACGGGCTTCACAGCAGAACACAGACATGTTCCACCACAGAGCTGGGTGAGCAGGAACCCATCAAGACATTCAGTCGAGTGTTGCTGAGGCTTCTTGTTAACTGCCATGATTTCAAAGAGGGTGGAAAATAAACATGAAACTGTACTATGACAAACAAAATCACCCGCTGAGCCGATGTAAAACCCTGTCTGAGTAGAAGGTTTTACAAAATATTATCCAGACTTCCACAGAGCAAGACTGGTAGGATGATAAATGTGGCAGCTTGTCACTGTGCTATTGCAGGGTCATGTTCATCTTTGATCTTTGGTGTAAAAGCTAAGTAGGAAACATAATGTTGATGGAGGTAAAACGGTTAGGGTTAGCAGTGTAAAAATGATTCGAAGTAGGGGTAGAAGGCAGACGCATCAAATGTCCTGTGCCTTGGGATTATTTCCCCCTTGGTCAGCTCCTGTAGAGTGGAGGTGAAAGTGAACTCTTGTCTGAGTGTGGGGAGCCTTCCTCCCCAGTAGCAGAAGTAGTTTTCTATGCTTTCCATTTCTTCTTCTGGTCCTTCTCCCCCCCGTGAAGCCCAGTGGCATGCCTTCCTCCTCGGGGAGGTGTGATAAGGCCTGTCCTTCGATCACACGGGGGGTGTTGAGCCCTGGCAATCCCCATGGTGCTCTGCAGCAGCGGTGACCCTGCAGCCACAGAGGAGCCACCCCCAAGCTGCAGCAGTCCTTCAGCCCGTTCCCTTCATGTACATCTTCTCCTCAGCAGCAGTCAGATCCTGTTAGAGCTTAGCGTCATCCTCCAACACTGCAGCCCTGTGGCCACAACGTGGATGGATAGGAATGTCCACGCTTGAGACATTGTCCTCAACATAAAACCAGAACTGGAAGTCTGTGACACGCTCGTTTGAACGTGCCACTCGTTTTTAGGTCTGAACATACCGTTCTACATTGTTCAAAGGATTTTCTTCATCAAATGAGTTCACTGGGGCATTTGGTTGCCAAATCATTCCACGCAAACCATTGTAAAAACTCGAAAAAATAATCCCCCCAATTTTTTTAACTAATTTTAGTGGGACGCATGCCTTCAGACTTCAGAGCATGCCGTCTACATCAAGAGCGTCCCCAGATTCCTGTGCAGCTCAGACTCTCTAAAAAAAAACCTTGGTGTCACTGCACTGGCCACTGGAGCATTGGTTCTATTCTTGAGGTGGCCTACATTTTGATAGCTGCAGGGCGGACGACTTGCAATGCCAGGAATGCATGCCCCCAGGACACAAGCCTGGATGTGACGCTCTGTAGAATTATCGCATCAGAGGTGCTGCACCTCACTGCTGCTGGCCAACCAGTGAGATACCTCACTTACAGATGCACATCCTCAGCTAGTCCCAGGGTGAACCTCTATCATGACGACAACCACACCTCAGGCCACAGCCCCTGCTGGTGGACACAGATCAGGAAGTGATGTAACAGGAATCCTAACAGGGGTAAGGATGGCTTTCTGCCCTCTTGACAAGATAAGAGACCATTCTCCTCAAGAGAAGACTGTCTGTACAGTACACAGGGCACAGCAGATATGGTTTGGAAAGAATCATAAAATCATGTCTGCTTTATACAACCTGTTTCAGAGGCAGAAGTTTAAATGTGTACACTAACTTCTGGCACAAGAGCTGACTTTACGACTATGGTCTCTCCGCAGAACATTTGCAGTGTTCCTGTCTGTGTTGATTCATCATCCTTGTAAGAATGGAGTCTGGTTAGGGCTACCAGGAGTGAGATGGGTAACAAGGCAGTCATAAATTATTTACTGGAGGTGGTTTACCCCAACAGCCCAGGAAGACTCAGTAGTGAGCACAGGCTTGCTAGGTCTCAATTAACACTTTTAACAACTTGGGCTTATTGAAGACAGAAGCACATGTTATCCCTCTGCTCTCCCACTTTAACACACTTACACTATGAACACCTTTCTTGCCGTCTGAGTTTATTTCTTCATGTGAGAGCCTTGACCAGAGACCTAGGTCGCTTCCCTGGGTTCCTGTGTTGGGGCTTTAATCTGTGGGGGGGGTTTTCCTGACGATTGTACCCAACCACCCTCCAGGTGTTGTGGGAGGGATTCCCTTTGAACTCCAGAAGGGCCCCTTTCCTGGGTGTGTTGGAACATGCTTGGGCTCTTTATCTGAGCCCTCAACTCTCCACACACCCAAAGAAAACAGTACCTGAATCATCCTGCATCCCTCCCCCTCCTCCCCCCCATATTGGCATTTTCAGCCACCTAAGACGAGGGGGAGTCTGTGTGCACAGCAGAGACACGCACTGCTTTGTCCACAGGCCTCCTACAAGAGAGAACCGGCTGTTCATGGCTGGGCTTTACTGTAATTACGCTGATCACATGCCAGCTGAAGCTGGAATTTGTCATTATTTGTTGTTGAAATGTGGGGAATCAACATGGGAACCACAAGCCTACCACTGAGGACTGTGTTTAAGGCTTTTAGAGCAGATTACTAGTTGTCTCTGTGGAGTAAAAAGGGGTTTCTCATGCAAAATAGCTACTCTGCGCAACAACAACAAAAAAACTGCAGTTCATTAGCGTAACGGCGGTATCTAGGTGGCAAAGAGATGCTCTTTTAACAAGATGATGTGGTGGATGTTTTAACCACCTGCTTCTAGTGAGCCTGTGTGTGGGACATGCCTTCAAACAGCAGAGTAAAATCAAAGTTAAACAAAGTTGCAGGATGGTATTTAACACTAAACTAAATATGAATCTTAATGTTAAAGACTAAACTAAAGAAACCAATATGGACACTTCAGATAAAAACATAAATTGTACTACAAAGAGCCAGTCATCTCTTCAGGCTTCACAACCTTCATATAGGCGTCCCTGTTTTCATTCACACAGTCAAGAGCGATAATTAATTATTGATAGGACACATTTCCTGTGAGTGGATGTGAATCTGTCCAACTGATCCAACAGAGGCCCAGTGCACCCCCTCGCAGCATCTCTCCGTCAGAAACACTACCTTTATAATGTCCCTCCCTGAATTATGCAGAAGCAAACATCCGCTGCCCTCTGGATTTACATCATAACTGAGGAGGACGGATCTGGTGGAAATCAGTGTATTTGACATTTGTGGTGTTGAGGAGTGAGAGAGAGCCTACCTAGTACTGGGTTAGGGTTAGAGAGAGCCTACCTAGTACTGGGTTAGGGTTAGAGAGAGCCTACCTGGTGTTAAGGTTAGAGAGAGCCTACCTTGTACTGGGATCCCTGGTGGACACAAGCTCCTGCAGAGGGAAGCAGGACACATGTCAGAAGAAGAGCACAAATCAGGAGCAACCAACCGTTTGCAAGGATCTTCTGAACACTGCTTCAACTAAAGCCTTTTATGTGCTGAAGCTCTACTCATTAAAAATGATTTAAATATATACATGGAAGAGGTTGATAAATTATAAAAGCATCTGATCAAAATAATTGGGGGGTCACAGTATGGGACAGAGTTGCTACTGAGTTACCAAGCTACATTAACTATCTTTTAACAACATGATATCAACACAGGCTAAGACAAACCATTTAATAGGTTTCTTGACTCAAACTGACGTCTAAGAAAAAACTTGCTACATGCAATGGAGGGTCAATGATTATCCATGCTCAATTAAAAGGGTAAACGCTGAGAAAACAAACTAGGGTTGACAAGCTCATGCTTCAGGGAGTCTGGCCTTCAGTCTGACACACGGGACAGAGAACCCTGATAGCCAGCTGGGAAAGTATAATCCTGGGAGTTTAAGGGATTTAACACAAAAGCCAAACTGGAACTGCAAGGTAACAATTATAGGGGCAAAGGGGCACCACTCTGCATAATTTAATTTGTGTAAATGGTTGAATTTTCCCCAAATTGTTGCCCAAGTAATGCTCACTTATTAAGAGTTTGTTCATTTCCATAAGTGAATCATCTCTTTTGACAGTAATGATTCTCTCCATAATGTTTCAGTGATGTTCTGTTATGATTAGGGGATAGTAGCTGAGCTAGGATGAATCTTTTATAATGACATGCATTTAGCGTCTGCTAAAGGAGTATGTGTACATGTTACAACACAACATGTAAAACGTACATGATTTCAACTCTTGAGAAAACGAAAGACATGAAATATACAGTTCACACACAATAGGTGCTGTCATGAATCACATACAAAGATAATTAGGCAACTCCAGTTCTGAGACCATGCATTACAAATCAAAGTGATGTTGCCTTGACAGTGTATGAAGAAATATGAGTGAATAGAGAAGCTGATTTAGACATTTGGATGGACACGGTTTACGTGGGTGTTAAAGCTATTTGTCAAAATGTAATCTCAGACAGAGCTTGATTGTCTCATTTCAAACGAGATTACAGATTCACTTGAGGATTATAATCTGTCTGGAAATAATCACTCAATCTGAAATTGGACAAGTCTATTCCTAGACAAACTAACAAAAAAGGAGATTATTTCGTGTAATATCGTGGATATAGCTACATTTATAAATGAGTCAAATCTGGGATTGCTGTAAATTTCCACGATTAGACAATCATCGGATGCCAAACTTTAGATTTGTCATCTAAATTGGCCAATCGTGATTTAAAACACGAACACCAGTCTACTTGATTCACTGGAGCAGGTTGAGTACAAACCTTGTGTTCCCGGAGTGATGGTGATGATTCCAGCCAAAGCGGCTAACAAGATCCACCGTAAAGTCATTTTCACTGCATAGAGCATTCAATCCAAAGGAGTAAAATGCAGTTTGATCTTAATTTAAATCAGAGCAATTCTTAAAAACCATCATGAATTTCCTTACGATTCAGTCAAACCAGAAAAAACGGCAAATTGAGGTCGGGAGAGAGATTACTTTGGTAAGTAACGCGCAGGAGCAGGTAGAGAGCGGTCCGACCACAGCGTTGCGGTTTGACGGAATGCAGCCTAACTGTTTGCGGTTAGCGAAACTTCCAAGAAACAATGCAGGTGTCGCCGTCCATACATTTAAAAGCTGTAAAACATGACGACAAAATATCACTTTGTAAGCTGTATAATCAGAGTTTAACTACCATTCACTATAGCCACAGTATCTCGGCGCAATAGAGAGACGTTTGAAGTGACTCGCATTGCAAGCTACTTCCAAGCCCCCTCTCACGCCGTAGGACGTCCCCCCGAACACTTGTGCAGAGTAAATCCAATAGTAGCCTACGGTGTGCCTTCTCCGGAATTTGACAAAAGTCATGTTCCTGATTAATCAGTTTGTGTACAATAACCAATATCCTTAAATCTTTTGATTCTTCATTACGTTCGTAGGTTATAGCATAGTGTACGAATGCTTAATTTAAAGGGTTAGACAGTTTTAGTCTTTAACTTTGCCTAACATAGAGCCATCTTGAAATATTTGCAGGAACATGACAGTAGGAAATTAGACGCATTAAATCGAAACATTTTTATTATCATGATGCTTAGGATGTATTCTGGAAGGAGGATGTTATTAAATGGCATTCAAGCATGTCCCTGAAAGAGTGCGCTCAACAAGAGACCGACACGGAGATTCTCCAGGTCACGTGGGAGCAACCTGACCCCGACCGGCGCTTTTGTCTCCGGCCAAAAATCCATCAGAGAGAAGGCTTTCAGCTGCGCTATTAACGCCCAAACAGCACCAGTGGCGGATCTAAGGGGTGGCAAGGGGTGACAGCTGCCACCCCAATCTTCCCATGGAAAAATATTATTTGTACATTACAGAACATTTCATTACATTATATAATATTAGTGTTTAATTTAAACTACAATGTTATAGCCTAATCATTTACCATAGAGATTACTGTACCCCCTACTCTGGGTTTACTGTACCCCCTACTCTGGGTTTCCCAGATTTGTTAAGAAGCTCTTAACGCAAAGAGCTTCTTAATGAATCTGGGAAACCCGGCCAATATCAGTTACAACCTGAAGCCTACAGTGGGTTGAAGTCCAAAGCTATAATGGAAGTCATCATTGTTGTGGTCACTGCCTCGTGCAAGTGGCTCGAGGGTCAGGACCCAACTGCACCACCACTCACCTTTGGACATCTCCCGTATTCAGTTCAATTACAATCTGTCAATACATGTAATCTGTCCACATTACAGATCTTACTCATGAAGGGGAAAATAAAATAATTATAATGTGCATTTGATGTTCCATTCCCAGGAAGATATACAAGATCTGTTGTGCTGTGTGAACACTGCCATCCAGTGTCTAAATGTGAACACTGCCATCCAGTGTCTAAATGTGAACACTGCCATCCAGTGTCTAAATGTGAACACAGCAATCTAACGCTGATTGACACGGTCCTCTTTAAATAGTAACAAATATTCCATTATATAAATATTCCATTATATTTGGGAATGTATGTATAGATTGAATGCACTGAATGGGACGATAAAACTAGTTTACAGTTTGGTTTATGCAATCTCATTCAACAAATGACAAATCCATAATACATTCATATTTTAAATGTTTTAATACAGTAACTATGCACACGTACATGGTGGTTTTATGACCAATACTTTCACTCTTTCTGGAGCTCTTTGGGCAGGAGTTCTTCACTGCTGAAGTGCAGAGCCTCACTTGTTTGGCTTGAGATGATGGCTCTCTCTATGAACGGCCCTGTGGAGGAAACACATCAGACTTCCTGGATGACTGAAAAACATGTTCCGATACAACAAGCCGTCAAGTCCTCTGGGATACAATGCTGTTTAACTAGTTTTGGTTAATGACACTGATCAAGCCACTCACTTTTTGGGGCATTTTTCAAGATTTTGTTTAAAGTGAAGTATGACAGGAAATGCAAGCAGACTCAAGAGAAGACAGACAGCAAAGGGCCCAGGCCAGATTTGAACCCAGGTCACTGCAGTAAGGTTTCACCCTACATGGGTGCACATGCACATGCCTACAAAAGGAATTTTGAAGCTAAATTTCACATATTTCTTTAAGACGCATGTATTTGTAGAGAGTCTTATGTCAAGCTCCAATCTGTAGTTTTCAATGATGTTTACTCCCTAGTCAAATTATAAAACTGCCCCAAGCCTGGCCTGGTAGTAGCTTGCCGTGTGATGTTTCTTGGCACAGAATCAAAGAGTTTCATGCAGGTACCAAAATACCCAGGTGGCCTGCCACTATCTGGTGCTGCATCACAAAACCATAGAAAGCTGGGAGAATGACAGTAGAGGAGACAGAGCTGTACGACAGTAGAGACAGAGCTGTATGACAGTAGAGACAGAGCTGTATGACAGTAGAGGAGACAGAGCTGTATGACAGTAGAGACAGAGCTGTAAGACAGTAGAGGAGACAGAGCTGTATGACAGTAGAGGAGACAGAGCTGTATGACAGTAGAGACAGAGCTGTATGACAGTAGAGACAGAGCTGTATGACAGTAGAGGAGACAGAGCTGTATGACAGTAGAGACAGAGCTGTATGACAGTAGAGGAGACAGAGCTGTATGACAGTAGAGACAGAGCTGTATGACAGTAGAGGAGACAGAGCTGTATGACAGTAGAGGAGACAGAGCTGTATGACAGTAGAGGAGACAGAGCTGTATGACAGTAGAGGAGACAGAGCTGTATGACAGTAGAGGAGACAGAGCTGTATGACAGTAGAGGAGACAGAGCTGTATGACAGTAGAGACTGACAGTAGAGACAGAGCTGTATGACAGTAGAGACAGAGCTGTATGACAGTAGAGGAGACAGAGCTGTATGACAGTAGAGACAGAGCTGTATGACAGTAGAGGAGACAGAGCTGTATGACAGTAGAGGAGACAGAGCTGTATGACAGTAGAGGAGACAGAGCTGTAAGACAGTAGAGGAGACAGAGCTGTAAGACAGTAGAGGAGACAGAGCTGTATGACAGTAGAGACAGAGCTGTATGACAGTAGAGGAGACAGAGCTGTATGACAGTAGAGGAGACAGAGCTATGAGAATACAAGAGGAGAGGCGCAAACTGCTGGGTAACTGAGGTCTTCTGAAACAGCCATAATGTCAGGTTGTAGGTGAGGAAGAGAAGGGGCGTACCGTAGCTGGCTGGCCGGTGGGTACACACATCCACAAGGACTGTCTGGATGTTGGCAAGTAACTGTTCCTTGGGCATGTCCAGCTGCAATAGAGAAACACAAACATCTGTCACGCATAAATATAGTTTTTTATAGGAATTATTCACACAACCTCTAACAACTCCCTGAATCCAGTGAAAATTGCGAGACTACAAGGATTGTGTATTTTATAACTATGGCTGTAATTTTTCCTAGCCCCATCCCCCACCCACCCCCTAGCCCCACCCCCTAGCCCCACCCACCCCCAGCCACACCCCCATGAGCCGGAAAACCCACCAAGCCCACTTGTGTGCTGACGTAGCACTCCTTCTCCACCAGGTACTCATGACCCGTCTTGAACAGCTCCAGCATCTTGGGAATGTTTATGCCCACAGACCCTAAACCGGTTCAGAGAGAACATGGTTGGTACTGATCAAGCTTCCTCTCCAGGGGTTGAACACTTGGTTTGTCTATTGAACTGATCTATTGACCTGATCGTGTCAATGCTGTTTAGTTTCAAGAAGGAATCAGAGGAAATTAAACCATTGACAAAAATGGAAATGTGGTAGGTGAAACAAGGTCTTGCTCCCACAAGGCAGGGTTGAATACTGCAGGTCCAGGGACAGAGAGAAAGATCCACCAGACTGGTAATATGCACCCACAGCCTGCATGCTTACCTCTCCTGCTCTTGGGAAACTTTTTTCTCAGTTTGTTCTTCAAAAGAACTAGTTTGGGGAGCATGTCTGGCACAGCCACGTAGAAGTCAGCATCCACCTCATCATCCAAGATCTGAAATGAAGAGGAAGGAAAACACTTGTAAACAAATCTGAGGGGACGAAAACAACAACAACAAACACAAACAACAAACACAGTAGGGGAGAAAGAGGAGAATCCAGATGTCACCTTCTGCACCAGGTCTGCTCCCCCCGCGAAGGCAGCCCCATTCTGCAGGGCCAGGCTGGCCTGATCAGGATCCTGCAGAGGGAACCCAACACATCACTCATGTTCTGCAGAAGGAACCCAACACATCACTCATGATCTGCAGAGGGAACCCAACACATCACTCATGATCTGCAGAGGGAACCCATCACATCACTCATGTTCTGCAGAAGGAACCCAACACATCACTCATGATCTGCAGAAGGAACCCAACACATCACTCATGATCTGCACAGGGAACCCAACACATCACTCATGATCTGCAGAGGGAACCCAACACATCACTCATGTTCTGCAGAGTGAACCCATCACATCACTCATGATCTGCAGAGGGAACCCAACACATCACTCATGATCTGCAGAGTGAACCCATCACATCACTCATGTTCTGCAGAAGGAACCCAACACATCACTCATGATCTGCAGAAGGAACCCAACACATCACTCATGATCTGCACAGGGAACCCAACACATCACTCATGATCTGCAGAGGGAACCCAACACATCACTCATGATCTGCACAGGGAACCCAACACATCACTCATGTTCTGGGAAGCAGCACTGAGATAAGTGCTGTGGCTAACAGATAACCATCCGAGTGCGCAGCTTGTGCAGACATCCCATAAACCGTAATTAACGGTCTAATGAGGTATGCAGCCCAACAGTCCACATTAAGATTCTCTTCCGGACGTTTCCATGACAAAACACAATAAAGACCTGTGATGGGACAAGTTAGCTGACTTAGGAACGATGCATCTTCAGTCTAATTGTTTATATATATGATTGCTGAATCATCACAGGTCACAATTAAGCAAAATAAAGTTTACACAGTAAGGGTGCAAATGTGTGACTGTCATGTAAAGAAAAAAGAAGCAAAACCTAATAAAACAACAAATTTCAAATAATTATAATTCAAATAAAATGTTCACAAGGTAACACATTGTATATCGCTACACAAGATGGATATGAACACTCTACACAAACAATTGGAAGAAATTGAATTAGAAGAAATTGATAGATTTTGTAGAGAAATATCTTACCTCTGTGAAGACTCCTACTTTGTTTGCTTCGGTCTTAAATGGGTGTGGTAAGTGAACAGTGCTGACAAAGGTATCTACCTTTTTCTGAAACAGAAAGATTATTGGAACAGAGGTTGAATATTATGACAATTCATCTTTTCCCAACAGCAATGATGCCAACATCACAACACTTCATGACACAAATGGCCAAGCCTAAATATTTCACCAAATAATTTAGCTGACACTTTTTTCCAAAGGGATTTCCAGGAGAGGATGGGAATACATGTTCCCAACACCATATCCCATGCTCAGACTGCAGGTAACTAGCCTCCAAGGTGGATGTCGGCTCACCTTCTTCTCTAGTTTCATGTCCAGCTTCAGCTCGATATAAACAGACTGGTGTGGGGGTGTGAGGTCCAGCTTCTGAAAGCTCTTCAGCATATCGACAGCCTCTGCAGCCCCATGGGAAGGTCGCGGGTAGTACCGCGACAAGTACACGTCATCAACAGGAGCCCACGCCGTTAGACCAAACGGCTTGTGGCGGCCCGTATTATCGATCACCTTCTTCTCTTTCTTCTCCTCTTTTACTTTCTTCTCCTCTTTCTTCTTGTCTTGTCTTTTCGGCCTGCCGGTAGGAAAACAGGATGCATTAGTCATTGCTTATAGAGTGGCTATACTATTAACAAAAGTAAATATATATATTTATTTAAAGTGGTAGGCTATGTATTGAAATTCGTTGAGAATAAGTTTAACTTACTTCACGGCCGCAAAGGTCCTTACTGTGAGTTGCCTGGGTGCAGTTAGAGAGGCGGGTGTGTTGTAGGAGTATGTTGGACAACCTGCATTTAGGAGCTGTCTTTGGCATCCTGCTACAACTGAAAAACATTAAGTAACCGCTGTTCAAGTGCTTCAGACACCACTAGCTAGCACTACATTAACGTAATGTTAGCGATTAACCTAGCCAGTTCAATTGTATTAACAAAGCTTACATAATATAAACAGATGACAGCTTTACAGCATATTTCTAGCCAAAACGCTCAAGCCGAGAGTGGACAAATCTTGAGGTAGCTTGCACAAAATATCTGGTTCTGTCTTAGTTAGCTATCGACATCACAGGGCAGCGAAAGCTAGCTGGTCCGCTAGCTACTTAAGCTAGCTGGAGTAGCCTACTTTAGATGCTTTGTAAGAGAACAAATACGAGGACAGTGACAACAATTATAGTGCTAGCTCTATAGGCATTAAATAAGACATTGCCGGATTTAAAACAACGAGTGAAATAACAGCATTCAACTTGAGTATAAAATTGTATATGCTGACTGACCTTTTAAAAGGCTTCTCGTGCATGTTGCCATGTTGGCTTTCACACTGGTGTGACCGTGAAGAAACAACGGATGGTATACTAAGTACCGACCAGTATCATCAATACCGAGGAAGGTTCCGCTCAGATTATTGGTGATAAGAGATATTACTGATAAGTGGTACAACAATCAATAGGTGAAGCCATATGTGAACAAGTTTGGTGCAATGTTTTTACATTGAAACACAAGTCAAGGCAACTTTTTATAAGTTGTAAACGTTTTGATGGGAACATATTGCATGGTTCTAACCAAAAAGCTATACCAATTCATTCAATTAGACATAGGCCTAATGTGCTACTGTAGGCTACAAGTAAATAATAATTCAGCAAGTTAAAAACTTAACTACTGTCCCCATATCTGGATAAAGAAAAAAGCACTTGAGTGGTGTAAAAACCTATCAATCCATAATAACGAATGTCCAATGAAACGTCATGAAAAAATATATAGATATATTTGTTCAACCTTTCAAAACCTGTTATTTGAAATGTTTTGATATATATATTTTTTCAACTTTTCAAAACCTGACATTTTCCAATCAATGTGATGGATTACTCTCCCACAGGGTTCGCAGGCACGAGCGGAAGCCCTGTTTGTTGTTCTTCCTTCAGTCTTGACTGAGCGTGGAGGACTTGGACGTCCGAGCGCGCTGCCTGCATGTCTTTCTCCATACCACCACCAACTCTACCCTGCCACCCCCCGCATGCATGTAAGGTAATTTGTTGTGCTTTGGCTACCATGACAGTTTGTTTTTGAAGGCTGTCTTCGTTTTTTTCCCGCAAGTATGCTTATACCTTACCTCTTTGCAAGGTCCGACTGCTGGCTAACTCACCCCGAGGAGGGAGAGAGCTGCAGCCGGCTGGTTAAGGACTCAAGGCCCGTGCCTTAGCTCGCGGGGATATTTGCTTTGTTAACCAACATGACAGTCTATTTATTTTAGTGATACAACTGTGAATATTATGCATTGTTAAAATTCCGTTTCAGCAAAGCATTTCTGTTGATTCATTTTGTGGTTTACCAGCTGACAAATAACTTGCCTTTAAAGGCGGCCTACAGCAGATGACAGTCACTCATTTGGCAGTGCTCATGTGTTCTGTGAACTTCAAAGTAAATCAGTTGTCATGCGTGCTAACAACTTTAAAAGGCCGCTGCAAATGACAACCATTTTTGTCGTTTTAAACTCTTAATAAAAAATAAAAAAAGTGTATGCATGTGATGAAACGTGTAACAGCAACGTTATATGAGAGGAGGGACAACGACTTACCAGAAATAAACTAGGGACTATTGACATAGCTACTTAGTTGCAGCTACCGCTACTTGTAACCTCCTTCAGTGCGCCAAGATAAACAGGTTACGTAAGTGCGCTACACATGTATTCTTCCCTCTTGCAACGTTGTAACGCTTGGAAAACGACAGTTGTTTTTTAGATGTTATATATATTTCTCTACAAAGATAAATTAGACTTCTACAGTCGTTATGAAGCTGGATCTATGATATAATGCCTCTCGTAATAACTTGTTTAAGGTACCATGAGTTGATGCAGTCAGCTCAGTGAACCAGTTTTGTTTTTCATGATTGTTATACTGGGATGAGTTTCCCTTGATGCTGTTGTGTTGTGCCGTTCTTTCCAGATTAACAGATATGCCAAAGGAAAAATATGATCCTCCAGATCCTCGACGATTATATACCATCATGTCAGCCGAGGACGCAGCCAATGGGAAGAAGTCCCACTGGGCCGAGTTGGAGATATCTGGTCAGTTACCTCACTTAACTGGTCAGGTACCTCACCTGACCAAGTGTAATTGACTTTGGTGCTTTAATAATGCCAGTAGTGATCCTACTTGTTTATAACTGTGTCTCCATGGTGCACCTGTTTACCTGTTTACTGGAGCAGGGCGGGTTAGGATCCTGAGCAGCTCTCTGTGGACGCTCACTCACCTGACAGCACTGCACATCAACGACAACAACCTCAGTCGTATTCCAGCAGACATCGCCAAGCTTCCCCGCCTGCTCTACCTGAACCTGTCCTCCAACAAGCTCCGCAGCCTGCCCGCCGAGCTGGGCAACATGACGTCTCTCAGGTAGACCACCTGCATTGCACAACAATGTGGATGTTACAGGCACATATTGGGTAGTTCTACTACCAGTCAAGTGGTGTCACCCAACAATTCTGAACTACAATTGTAAACACTCTGCTTTGTAAGCTGGCATTATTTGTATTTCCTGAATCCGTTTTTGCAGTTGAAATGTTGGGATGTTTCTTTAGATTCTTAAATGGGTTGAGTTGAAAACGGGGCTTAAATGTAATCCTTCTTGGACAGGGCTCTCATGCTTCCCTTCACATCTTTCCAGGGAATTGCTTTTGAACAACAATCTTTTAAGAGTTCTGCCTTACGAACTTGGGCGGCTGTTCCAGTTACAAACCTTGGGTCTGAAAGGTATGTGTTTTGTTATGTGGCTTTACCGTGTGAGCTGGACCTGCATGGATGTACCCTCTTGAACTGTTGATTTATTCTCTGTGTGGTTGGCCTCACCTGACTGGTGCTGTCCCAGGTAACCCTTTGTCCCAAGACATCCTCAACCTCTACCAGGAAGCAGATGGAACCAGAAAGCTTTTGAACTACATGCTTGACAATCTAGCAGGTAACGGATGCTGCCAGATCTACCAGAGAACTATGGCCACGTCTCGGACACATTCAACCAACCGTTTAGTGTCAACCAGAGCAGCTCAGATGAACTGTCTTGTTGGGTTTTGTGTCCTGTTCTGTGCAGTGCACCCAGAGCAGCTTCCCCAAAGACCGTGGATCACCTTGAAGGAGCGAGACCAAATGATCCCCTCAGGTACTTCTCTAAATAGTATCTATTCAATATCAAAGCTATTACTATTGTCAGTCAAATCTATTATTATTATTATTATTACGTCCCAGCAGTTTTCTTGTATTTGTCCAATTGAAGGAGATTCAAACGTCACACTTGTAGCATTTGGAAGACTCACAGCAGTAGGATGATACTGTGTTTAGGTCGAATGTTGTTCCATTGCTCATCATAACTGACACTTGACTTTAAGTATGTCAGCTTCCTAGCCCTGTCCTCTCCTCTCTTTCTCCCCTCTCTCTCCCAGCTGTGCTCACGGTCATGTGCTACAACGTGCTCTGCGACAAGTACGCCACGCGGCAGCTGTATGGGTACTGCCCCTCCTGGGCACTGAGTTGGGAGTACAGGAAGAAGGGCATCATGGAGGACATTAATACCTGCGACGCCGACATCATCAGCCTGCAGGTGGGGCTGTGTGCTTATGTCAGTCAGAGTCAGCAGAACTAGTTATTCATCTTCCTGATCAGGAAACAGTCTGACTCTGTTCAGGACAAACAAGCGTACAACACGCTGTGGATGTTACTGAAACAACCACTTAGGAAGGACTTCACAGGAAGGACTTCACAGGAAGGACTTCACAGGAAGGACTTCACAGGAAGGATTGCACAGGAAGCCAGTTCATGGATCATGACCCTAGCATGCTCTTGCTTATCAAGCAGCATCCAACTCAAAGCTGTGTCAGGATAGCACTACGTTATTTGTAGCATTAAAGCTGGTCAGACAGAGCTTCAATCATGAGACCGTTTCGTGTTTGTTTGGTACACAAACACATTCTCACACCTTTTACGTGTGGAATCTTTTCCTGAGCCGTGTGTGCGTGTGCGTGTGTGTGTGTTCCCCCAGGAGGTGGAGACGGAGCAGTACTACACCCTCTTCCTGGCTACGCTGAAGGAGCGTGGCTACGACGGCTACTTCTGTCCCAAGTCCCGAGCCAAGCTAGTGTCAGAGCAGGAGAGGAAGCACGTGGACGGCTGTGCCGTGTTCTTCAAGACGGAAAAGTGAGAGAACTGCTTTTCTGTATCTGTCACTTCTGTTTGCTGAAGCACGCGTGATGATGCATCCATAAGAGGGCAGAAGTTACAAATTCAAAGAAATATGAGGTCTGACATTGTCATGAGTATGACAACATTTGATGACTTGGTACTAATGCCTCATAAGTTGCATGCAGCACCACACCCTAGATCGGACCTTTCATAGAGATCCCAGACGTGGAGCTGGGAGTCATCTGTGTGTGGTTGTGTTCAGGTTCACTCTGGTGCAGAAACACACGGTAGAGTTCAACCAGGTTGCTATGGCAAACTCGGAGGGGTCGGAGGTCATGCTAAACAGGGTGATGACGAAGGACAACATAGGGGTTGCTGTCCTGCTGGAGGTCAACAAAGAAATGTTCTCTGGAGGTAAGACAAAGCTTTTGTTTTGTGGCATAGAGAGATTTAGATCGATAAACATGTCGTTGTCATTGAGGCGCAGTACCTAGATGTACCAGTAGAAGGCAGGTGCTGCTCTGCGGTGTTAACCATTGTAGGTTCTGTATCATTTTTATCCAGATAGTTCAGGGAGTGAATTACAACAACAACAATTCCATAGCATTAATTTAAATTCAGATAAGTATGTGAACTTGAGACAAGTTATTATTTGAATGGGGCGTGGTGTTGCACCTGTCCCTCCCTGAATGGGGCGTGGTGTTGCACCTGCCCCTCCCTGAATGGGGCGTGGTGTTGCACCTGCCCCTCCCTGAATGGGGCGTGGTGTTGCACCTGCCCCTCCCTGAATGGGGCGTGGTGTTGCACCTGTCCCTCCCTGCAGGCCTGAAGCCTCTGCAGGAGAAGCAGCTCGTCCTAGTGGCTAACGCCCACATGCACTGGGACCCAGAGTACTCAGACGTGAAGCTGATCCAGACCATGATGTTCCTGTCTGAGCTGAAGAGCATCGCCCAGAGGGCCTCAGGCTGCCAGGACACCCACGACTCCATCTCCATCCCCATCGTCCTGTGTGCCGACCTCAACTCTCTCCCTGACTCTGGTAAGTCAACACAGCCTCAGTGTGACTCTTGTAGGTCAGCACAGCCTCAGTGTGGCTCTGGTAGGTCAGCACAGCCTCAGTGTAACTCTGGTAGGTCAAGTTGACCGATTCATAAATAAATAAATTAAATTAAATTTACATGTAGTAATTTAGCAGACGCTCTTATCCAGAGCAACTTACAGTAAGTACAGGGACATTCCCCCCGAGGCAAGTAGGGTGAAGTGCCTTGCCCAAGGACACATCGTCATTTGGCACGGCCGGTAGTCGAACCAACCGCTCAGCCATCTGATCCCCAATAATTTACATTTTTTATTAAAATAATTTTTATAACAAAAAAAAGTATTCCTTATCTATCAGTGACGTAAACATGGTCCTGTACGTAACGTGAAGTGTTTTGTGTGAAGGTGTGGTGGAGTACCTGAGCCGGGGAGGCGTGGCTGAAAACCACAAGGACTTGAAGGACCTGCGCTACAGCCAGTGTCTCAACAACTTCAGCTGCAACGGCAGGAGCAGCTCTGACGGCAGCATCACACACAGCTTCCAGCTGAGGAGCGCCTACGAGGGCAGCCCCATGCCCTACACCAACTACACCTACGACTTCAAGGTGAGGAACACACTGTCTAACCCTACAAGGGCGGCCTTATAGTGAAGTTTTGTTACTTGGAATGGTGACTTTATTGAACATGCTCTCTCTCTTCTCTCCCCTCCTTCAGGGTGTGATCGACTACATCTTCTTCTCCAGGACACACATGAGTGTGTTGGGGCTGCTGGGGCCCCTGGAGACCCAGTGGCTGAAGGACAACCACATCACAGGCTGCCCCCACCCTCACATCCCCTCGGACCACTTCTCCCTCTTGGCTCAGCTGGAGCTGCACCCTCCCCCACCCCCCCTCAACGGGCTGCACCTGGCCGCCCACAGGTAGCGCCCCCCCTCGACTGGCCCTCCTCGCACCTCGTCCACCTGCTCCAGTGCAGCCCAGAGGAACCTGTGTAGCTTCACTACATAACTGTCAAACTCAGACTCAATCCTCTCTCTCTCTCGCCGTTTCTCTCAAAGGAGTGAAGTATTCACCTGACGATGCTCCTTTTTTAACCTTCCTGCACCTGAGTGAATGATCCCTCCAGCATCTCTGCTTCCTGCACCTGAGTGAATGATCCCTCCAGCATCTCTGCTTTTGCCACATAAAAGGCTTCATACCAAATGTGTGTGTGGGGGTTAGCTCATTCTTAGGGTTGTGGTTCTGCTGCTTTACATCAGGAAGCCCAGTGTTAGTTTTTTCCAGTGAGATCTTAGGCTCTAGATGTAGTCATGGGAGATGAGTAGGCCGGTCCTTACAGCACGCTGTAAAGGGAGGCCTTGTCTCAGCTCCTAGTCTCCTGAGAGATGAGTAGGCCGGTCCTTACAGCACGCTGTAAAGGGAGGCCTTGTCTCAGCTCCTAGTCTCCTGAGAGATGAGTAGGCCGGTCCTTACAGCACGCTGTAAAGGGAGGCCTTGTCTCAGCTCCTAGTCTCCTGAGAGATGAACTTGAAGTCAGATTGGTAGTTGCTTCATGGCAGTTCTTCCAACATGTTAGATTTATAGCACATCAAACATGACCCCCTGAATGTTGATTCTGTCTAAACATACAACACATTATATCAGGGATTGCTGCTCCTATAAGAGTCCGCTTTCGACACTACGCTTAGCAAGAGGGAAATCTAAATATGAAACGTATTGTAAAATGTTAAAGCTTTTCAGAACCTGGGATTTTCAGCAGGATCCTGGCTGCTGTATTAGAGCAGAGCGTGGTTCAGCTCCTGGCTGCTGTAGTAGGAAGTTATGACAATCATAACTACACCTGGGTCCTTTAGACTGGGTCTACAATGGTTATTTCTCCATTGGTAAAATAAGGGGGAAGACAAAAGAGAAGTCTAGCCCGGTTCTTAAACCCTGCCGGTCCTGGAGAGGGTGACTGTCATCAGAGCCCTCTGAGCTCACCTGCCCACTTTCAGACTGACAGCTGTTCTTCTTTCTATTTTTCACCCCTAAATTCCCCAAACACACCAAATTGCCTAAAGCGTCTTCCAAAACTGTAACCCTTCCAAAAACGAATCGTATAAGCTTCGCCGTGTGATATAATGTGAATTTCTTAATATATGAAAATATTTTCCCATGTTGGGACAACATATACTTGTTGTTGGCCAGATCCGTATGGGTTTAAAAAACAATCATAAACGTATTTATGTGCACACTCACGTGCTGCAACGGAAGACAAAGTCAACTCATTTAAATTGTGTCAAATGCAGTTTTAGGGTTCTATGCATTCTGAATAACCTCTCAGCCCTTTTACTGACACATAATTTGGTCCTGAACAAACTAAATAGCAAGAGAAATTGTCGGTCTGAAAAAAGCTTTAGTAGTAGGAAGTAGAAGTGAGTTGTAAACATCTGGATGGACAATGTGCGTCCTTGTCTACATGACTACATGGTTGTACCCATCAGTCACAAGGTTCTGTCCATAGTTAGTGCCTGGCTGGTAAGAAGCCGCCATGATCAAACCTACTGTTTCTTTTGTCAAGTATTAAAAAAAAGCCATATATTTTGGGGTTCATATGCATAAATGTTAATTATTTTAACACTATGTCCAGTTTGAAGCTGCTGTTGACATAACTTGCCTTGGCATTGGAAAGGCTTGGCTTTCTTTTGCGTTATGTGATGCTAACCAACATGTGTACGAACGTGCTTCTGACCAGCTGTGAGCATTTCAGGGCCCATACTTCATTCTGTAGGCTGTTCTGTCTGTGGTGTTTGCACCCTTCTGCCTAGTGCACCACTGTTGTTTGTGAAAGCCCGCCCCCGTTTGTGAAAGCCCGCCCCCGTTTGTGAAAGCCCACCCCTGTTTGTGAAAGCCCACCCAAATTTTACAAACGTTGAGAAAGCCGATGACTCGGGGCATTTTGGTCTAATTGAAAGGCAGTACAAAACAGTATTACCAGCTTTTGAAAATAGATAAATGTTCTAGATTTAAAAAGAAATTGTCTAGTTTTTTCTCTCAGCATTTGAAAGATTTAAGTTTTAAATATTGATTAATTCCTATTCTTAAATAATATTCTTTTTGTCCCTCTTTCCAGCTGACTTTTCTGCTTCTGAGTTCGGAATAAGGACTTCACCCTCTTACCTGTTACCCTTCCACCTCACAAACATACTATTTTACACTTACATACCGCCAATTAAAAACTACAAACAGTTCATGAAACTCAACACTAATTTATGATACAAATTGATCACATTGTTTATATAGAGCACACCTCACATTTTTAGGACGTGCCTAGTTTGTACTCTCTCAAACAGCAGCACTGCCGACAAGTCAAAGAAGTTCAAAAGAATACATCCATCATGCCATCCATCCTTCTTTTTTACAAAGAGAACAGCAGGAACAGAGTGGTGTTGAGAGGGCGGCTCTGTGGAATCACCTAACTGTGGGTCCTGTTCTGTCCACACAGACAGTCTCTGTCTGCCTGTCAAAGGCTCATCTATTACTGGCTGTGACGACAGGTTTGTGCTGTCTAAGGTGTGCAGCTGCACTGAAGGATATTCAGCAGGTGGTTAGCTGCCATGTAAGAGTTTTTGTAGCTCTACAGATGTAACAGGCCTGAAATTGTTACTCAAAAACATGACTTTGCGTGTGATTTGCGTAATTATGTATGTTGGAGTGATCATGAGTGATGGACATTTGTGCAGTCGCAACCACCAGCACAACCCCCCACCCCAACCCCCCACCCGAACCCCCCACCCGAACCCCCCACCCGAACCCCCCACCCGAACCCCCCACCCAGGTAGTGACTTACTGAGGTGAAATGTGGGTTGTGAGGTTAGACCAGTTGATAAACAGGTCTAACCTCACAGGTTTATTGTGCTGAAAAAACATGTGACACATCGTACTTATCGTAGTTATGTAATGGGGGTTAGAAATGACCAGCACAGCAACCAGCATTCTAAAAGTGCAATTTCAATAAAAGGATTTCTGAAAGATTTCTATCGTACCTTTTGGCAGTCTGATGACACAAGGGGTGCTGAGTGAGCTGAAGGGAGGTGCCTCTGAAGGGGTTAGGGAGCGATCGGGTGTTCGCAGCACAACACCTAACACTGCTGGCTGACTTGTTTCGCTCTGAAAAAACAAATGTTTGTTTCAGGCTTTCAGTTACTGTATGTTTACTTCAGTTGAAACCGTAGACTCTTTACTGGCACTATCATTCACTTCCCCCTCCATCTCACTTGGGCAATAAAGAGTCATTTTAAATCATGTTTTATGTTGTCTTTATTCATTTTCATGTGTTGAATACCAACATTTGTCTTTATTTCATGCTATCGTGTAACAATGAAATACAGGATTATTGTCTGGCCAGATCAAGCATCATGTGTTAGTTAGTAGATCAAGCAGTTGTACATGTGTTAGTTAGTAGATCAAGCAGTTGTACATGTGTTAGTTAGTAGATAAAGCAGTTGTACATGTGTTAGTTAGTGAGGGGAGAGGGGCCGGGCTTCTGCTGATCTCTTCTGCTTCTTCAGTCTGTGGACAGAAGACCAGCGTGAGGCATCATACATCTGGATTACAGGCCAAATTATGAGCACAGACTTGTGCATGTTTATGAGAGAGAGGGAGGTAGAAAGAGGCTGAAGGAGTGAAAGATGGATTTGTATTCACCTTTGCAGTTTGCTAATGACCTTATGAATCCACTTCTCGTCTGGATTGAAACAGACAGTGGAGTTGTCTTTCTTGGTGATTCTGATGGAGACAGGATTGTTTGTGGTTCATTATAATTAAGGACTGATATACGAAATCTTTCATCCCAAATTTCTCCTGGAGAGTAACTCCAATCAAGCAGAAGCAGTCCAACACAGAATTGTTAACAATCTTTTTAGTAAGTAGCGTTTTAGTGTGTTGAGCCTCACATGATCTCAGTTTGGCGACAGCTGGCCCCTGGGGTCTGGATCTTGATGGTCCTGATGAGGCGAGGGGCCACAGGGACGGAGCTGGTGCGGATACACTGGCACTTCAGTGTGGGGCCAAAGCCCTCAGGGAAGGCTGCAGGGGCACAGGTGGAGGTTAGCACAGGTGGAGGTTAGCACAGGTGGAGGTTAGCAAAGGTGGAGCAGGTGAGAAGAGGAATTCTTTATGTATGTGTATGAAAACTGACAAGCATGCTGATAATACAGAAGATGCATAGTATTTTCACATCCATTATTGTAATATACACATATTGTTTCTACAGTTGGATACATGACATTGATGGACTCACCATGAACAGATATGTTGCAGCAAAAAGCCAGGATGCTGAGCAGCAGCAGCTGGGTGACAAACATGCTAAGGTCTGGGCTGGCAGGCTGGCTGTGGAGGTGGAGAGAGGGGCGAGAGACTCAGAGGCTGTCAGCGTGGAGGTGGAGAGAGGGGCGAGAGACTCAGAGGCTGTCAGCGTGGAGGTGGAGAGAGGGATGAGATGCTCTGGGTTTATATAGCCCAAAACAGGGAAGTGGGGGCTGTGAAACTGTCCCTACCCTGAGGGTTTTACCACATTTCCTATGTTTGTGGATGTGAGTGGGCAAATTGTGATATTAACGACTTTTCCCCTAATTAGGGGATTGTTCATGATACATTTAGTTTAGGATCCTTTTTGACCCAAACAAAAAGATTTCAGACTTTTTTTGTAAAAATATTTAGTAAACCTTTGAAACTTTTTTTCCACACACACAACACGTTTCTCTTTTAAAAAACTTTTTTTTTCAACCTTTTTTTTCACAACTATTTTTTCACACACAGTGAAAGGAGAGGTGAGGAGAGGAGAGAGATCATGCCAGCAAATACAAATGAAAACAAAAGTAATAAGCCTGGCTTGAAAATGTAAGAAGTCGAAAGTACAGATATTTGTGTAAACATTTTAAGAAGTGAAAGTTAAAAGTTTATTGTGAAATCTACTAAAGTATAGTAATGAAGTATTTGTACTTTCTTTCTTCCCATCTCTGCTGGGCTTATGGTGGTATTTTTAAACCCCAGAGTCACAACTCAGGGACACAGTTTTGATTTACTTGAAGCAGATTAATTAAGCAATAAGCCCAAAGAGGAACTCCCCTTACCTGTTCTTTAATCAGCGTAAACCACGGCCTCTTGGGGCTTATTGCTTTTCTAAAACTGTAACTACAAATATTTGAAATGGTTTCATCAATAAAAACTATTAGAAACAAAATAGTTTAATAATAAACCGTCATTCTTCCGCTACTACAAAGTATAGTTCCTACATAAATCGTTGCCACGCAACAGCCAGATGGACATCTTTGCTGTCTTTTTCAATTTGAAATATTCGATGCGCAGTAATATGGAATGTTAAAGAATGTTATGAGGACAACCTGTGAGGTTATGCTGGATTTTACAACGGCATGGAATGCGATATAGCCAATCACAATCAAGGATGGGAACAACCAGTTTAAAAAAAGAAAACGAATAAAAAGGAACAGAAAATGCCAACTTTGATGTAAAAGTCAAACCAGCAAAGTGGAAGGGCGAGACAGAGCCCATGCTGCCGTTATTAAGAACCACAAAACCACATCCTGTTTGTGGATTTATGGGGAGGACATCTCTGGTCCCAAATTTGAATATTTTCTACATACACAAATTCCCGTTCATCCTAATATAACTTAATAACTTAGATCAAACTGTAAATTTATAGTTTCATCAAACCTATGGCTCAAGTCTGGAGTTTTCTTGCAAGCAAAATAGCTTAATTGAAGAAAAATTCTGATCATTTTTACTTGGCCAAGCCGAATCACCCGATCTGAATTCAATCAAGCTTGTATTTGATTTTTATTTCATACGCTTCAAAAGAAACAGCAGACAGAAAGCCCCTAACATCCCACCTGGATCTTCCAAACACTTAAACACCAAGCAGCACCTGGCAAAGGACCGTTCAGCACCTACTAGGGGAGGCTAACATGGGCGACTCCTGGCCAGGTGTCAGTGTCCCTGAGCGAGGAACTGAACCCTGAGTTGGTCCGGACGGGCAGGCCAGTGCCTTGCATGGAACCTCCACCTCCATCAGTGTGTGAGTGTGTGAATGGGTGAGTGTGTGAATGAGAGGCATTAATATGTAGAGGGCTTTGAGTACTGTTAAGGTAGAAAAAGCACTGTATGAATGCACTTCATTTACCGTTTCAGTTGGAGTTACATGGAAGAACACTCAGAGGAGCAGAGATCCACATGGAAGAACACTCAGAGGAGCAGAGATCCACATGGAAGAACCCTCAGAAGAGCAGAGATCTAGACGCACATTACAGCCAGAGACTTTTCCCAATTATAGATTTAAACACATTTCACAGATAAACAGCCAGTGAAGTCACTCACAGTTTGCATTGCAGAGCATGAAAAAGGTACTGTAGGAACGATCCAGAAGACAGTAGGGAGGAGCTGGGGATGGTGGAAGGGGATCGCTGCACATGTGGGTACGCAGCAACACCTGGGCATGTGGGTCTGGGTCATCAGGTCCCCTCAGGGGCAGCAACACCTGGGCATGTGGGTCTGGGTCATCAGGTCCCCTCAGGGGCAGCAACACCTGGGCATGTGGGTCTGGGTCATCAGGTCCCCTCAGGGGCAGCAACACCTGGGCATGTGGGTCTGGGTCATCAGGTCCCCTCAGGGGCAGCAACACCTGGGCATGTGGGTCTGGGTCATCAGGTCCCCTCAGGGGCAGCAACACCTGGGCATGTGGGTCTGGGTCATCAGGTCCCCTCAGGGGCAGCAACACCTGGGCATGTGGGTCTGGGTCATCAGGTCCCCTCAGGGGCAGCAACACCTGGGCATGTGGGTTAGGGTCATCAGGTCCCCTCAGGGGCAGCAACACCTGGGCATGTGGGTCTGGGTCATCAGGGGCAGCAACACCTGGGCATGTGGGTCTGGGTCATCAGGTCCCCTCAGGGGGATCCTGACCAGTGTGAAGTGGAGGAAGAATGGGAGAATCTGTGCAACTTGATGTGTGGAAAGATGATGGTATACGCTAGCTGTTCAGTGTTCATTTGCTACAATTTACATTTACATTTAGTCATTTAGCAGACGCTCTTATCCAGAGCGACTTACAGTAAGTACAGGGACATTCCCCCCGAGGCAAGTAAGGTGAAGTGCCTTGCCCAAGGACACAACGTCATTTGGCAAAAACCACTGTGTATGGCAAAAACCACTGGCGCATGCAGTGGTTTCAGTTGGAACCCAGACATACGTCTCATGAGCAGTGGAGTTCTGCAACACTTTCACACATTTGATACCAACCCGAGAAACAGCAGGTGACAGACGCTCAAAGCAAATGGCAAAATGTGAGCTTTAGTTTCGAAGACAAACTGGCATGAATGCACTTGTGTTGATGCAGGATATTTGCATCACTGTGTTTTCACTGTACTTATGACTGATACAGGGGCCAGGATGGACAGTGATGGAGCCCCTGTAGCTCACCCGGTACCTGGGTTCAAATCCGGCCTGGACCCTTTGCTACACGTCTTCCTCTCTTCCTGCCTTTCCCATCACACTTCAATTAAAACTGTTCAATAAAGCATAAAAAATGCTACAAAAAATATCTTTAAAGAACTGACAGTTATCAGTGTGCTTGCCAGACAAGCTATTCCGCTGATTTATCAAACAGACCAAAACACCAAGACAGGAAAACACTTCAGAGTTCACTTTCTCCACCACCAGAATTAGAACAGAAAGCATGTTCCTAGAACTGAAGTGCACTTCCCCATGAGGGGAACTTGACAGTTTCATACTGGCACAGGCCACTCCTGAACACAGGCCACTCCTGAACACAGCCAACACAGGCTCTCCTGCAGCCCGAAGAAGAGCTCTGGAAAACACAACCTGAACGAAGTCAGTTGTTCAACTCATAATCCACCTGACAACTGAAAGGCTAATGTAAATCACATAAATATGTCATCACTGTATTCGTTCCCCCTCAAACTCCCTCAAATAAAACACCGCAACCACCCTCCCCTCTCTCGCAGACACCAGTTTGAACAAGCATGTGTCAGAGGTCACCAGAAGGAGTTTCCCAACCTGGTATGCCATTCTGGTCTGTGCATGCGTGTGTTCGCAACAGTTTCCTCCTCCCCTGTCCCCCTCCTCTGAGGCAGGAAACATTCACCACACAAGAAGCCACGCGGGGCCTGGGTCCTGAACTGGAAACTATTAGACATGTTATTCTGACTCTCACAGGCAGCCAGTGGTTTCCAGTGTATCAAAGACAACTGAAATGTATCAACTCCATAACTTCACCCAGAACACGGCCACCCACCTGGAGAACAGCCCCCACCAGCCCCCAATCCTGAGGTGACGAGCCAGGCCCCAGCACAGGGTCCTGAGGTGACGAGCCAGACCCCAGCACAGGGTCCTGAGGTGACAAGCCAGACCCCAGCACAGGGTCCTGAGGTGACGAGCCAGACCCCAGCACAGGGTCCTGAGGTGACAAGCCAGGCCCCAGCACAGGGTCCTGAGGTGACAAGCCAGGCCCCAGCACAGGGTCCTGAGGTGACGAGCCAGACCCCAGCACAGGGTCCTGAGGTGACAAGCCAGACCCCAGCACACAGCCCTGAGGTGACAAGCCAGACCCCAGCACAGGGTCCTGAGGTGACAAGCCAGACCCCAGCACAGGGTCCTGAGGTGACAAGCCAGACCCCAGCACAGGGTCCTGAGGTGACAAGCCAGACCCCAGCACAGGGTCCTGAGGTGACAAGCCAGACCCCAGCACAGGGTCCTGAGGTGACGAGCCAGACCCCAGCACACAGCCCTGAGGTGACAAGCCAGACCCCAGCACAGGGTCCTGAGGTGACAAGCCAGACCCCAGCACAGGGTCCTGAGGTGACAAGCCAGACCCCAGCACACAGCCCTGAGGTGACAAGCCAGACCCCAGCACAGGGTCCTGAGGTGACAAGCCAGGCCCCAGCACAGGGTCCTGAGGTGACAAGCCAGGCCCCAGCACAGGGTCCTGAGGTGACAAGCCAGACCCCAGCACAGGGTCCTGAGGTGACGAGCCAGACCCCAGCACAGGGTCCTGAGGTGACGAGCCAGACCCCAGCACAGGGTCCTGAGGTGACAAGTCAGGCCCCAGCACAGGGTCCTGACGATGGGGAAACTCAGATGTCGTCAGACGGGGCTTTCACACTCCTGCAGATTTAAATAGGCTGCATATGAGAAGTCTCTAAATACTCTGCAGTGGGGAATGCTAGGATGTGTTCATCGCAAAATATCATTTTTCAGAACGATACCCTACTGCAAGGCAATAGAATACACGAATGATCAGTAAGCACCTGATAATAGACTTGGTTGTTTACAATGCGTTAAAGTCTCAAAATAAGTATTCTAACTTTATTTCAATATTTTTCTAATATGTTTATATTTGATTAAAGAATTCTGAACTGGACTGTCCTTGTACAGGATATTTCAAAGGGACAAATGGTTTGCTGTGGTTTGCTGTGGTTTGCTGTCTCCACCAGATCAGACTGCTGCTGGCTTCTACCAAAGGGTCCGTAACACCTGACAGGTGCTGAACACATGCTCTACATTACACTCTCTGGGATATTTACATTTATGCATTTAGCAGACGCTTTTATCCAAAGCCACTTCCAAGAGAGAGCTTTACAAAAGAGCATAGGTCACTGATCATAACAACGAGGTAGTCCCAAACATTGCAAGCAGCCAAAACATGAAGCATACATTGTGAAAAAACTAAACAAGTGCCAAAAGGGAAGACCCATAAGAGCATGCAGTTATACAAGTTAGAAACTAAAACAACATGAACCACAAAAAGTGAACCACAAAAAGTGCAGGACTGTACCTGTAGAAGAACAATCAACAGTAAAATATTTCACAGTGTAGCAGAGAGTCAAAAGACAAAGCTTGGTACCATCCACACCTTTCTCCTACCCCCGAAAAGGGGGAAGGGTCCTTCCCCTTTGTCCTTATCTCCCAAAAGTAGATGCTTCAAAGCCCTGACCCAGCATGGGGTCAGGAACAGAGACCACATGGTCACACAGTATCAGACAATGGAGTATAAGGTAGAACTTTCTTTCGTGGATTTACAAACATATTTCTCAAGGACTACATGGCTCATGGACACTTATTCAATGACAGTAGTCGATGTGTTATAATGTGTGTTTTCTCATTTACCTAGAACGTGTTTAATTGATGTTTGATTATAACTCCCCTTCAGATATAGTTAAATCAGTCAATCTTGATATCAAAATAATTGTATCATACTAACAAAACCAGTTATGAACGTTGTATTGCTCTATTCTGAAGTTTAAGCATTTCATGGACATTTGAGATAATGGAATTTAAACTATCAGCCACTTCACACCTCTGGGCAGATCTCAAGACGACGCCCAGGAGGAAGTAACTGACCAATGAGAGAGGTCACCTTCACACGGATGACCCCCTGTTCTTTGGAGTATAAAACACCCAAACGTACAATCACCCCTGCTTGTTCGTAGGATTAACTTGGGGTGAACGCGTCACTCTCTAACCTTTACCTCATAACCTGCATATTTACTTTGCGCCCGGAACTTTGACGAGAGATTCCGTTTCCTATTCGTTGGATATAACGAACCATTGACTCCGTTCTTCAAACCGACAAAAGTAACTGCGATTTGCAATATTTCTTACTTGTGACATATTGGCATGTTGTGATTGAATTGTCGATGTTTGATTGTATTTTACAAATGATTTAACTTGACCATTGTTAGGTCAGTTGCTATTGATCGTCCATTGTTACTATAGAAGCCTCTTCCTCTGTACCTCTTCCTCACTCTCTCTCTCCCCTTCCTCTCCACACGCGCTCTACGCAGCCATTGTGTAGTGCTTTCATTAGAATTTAGGCCTACTGTACTGTTGTAGCCCAACTAACCCATAACTTGTCTGGTATGTGTTCACTATAATTACATTCTCTTAAATAAATCATCGTGTATAATACTCGCTTATCTCTCACGTTATATGATCTGCTCTACTTTTATAGAATTCCCTACTTAAGATTAGACTGATTATTACGAGTGCTATTATTATTGAATATTATTAAAGAAGGTTTCCTCTGTCCCTTTCACAAATCAGAGGTGGTGTCCCCAAGAACTACTATACTTTATTATAAACTAAGTATTGCTAATCTTAACCGTGCAAATCACGCTACAACAGCGAGTACAAGACTTAACTTCTTTATAACTAACCTACAAGAGCAACAAGTCACTCAATAAGAGTCATTGTGATCCTGGAGGAAACTAACATCAGGTCCAGCCAAGCATTCCTAAGTGCCGTTGTACTCCCGGAACAAGTGTGTCTTGAGGCTTTTCTTGAAGGTGGGGAGACAGTCAGTGTCCCTGATGGAGGTGGGGAGTTGATTCCACCACTGGGGGGCCAGGCAGGAGAAGAGCTTGTGTTGGGACAGGGCGGTCTTGAGAGGTGGGACCACCAGGCGATTGTCAGAAGAAGACCGTAGGTTGCAGGTGGGGGTGTAAGGCTGGAAGAGAGACTTGATGTAGTCGGGTGCAGTCCCGTTCACCACTTGGAAGGTCAGTACCAGGGTCTTGAATCTGATATGGGCCGTGATGGGTAGCCAGTGAAAGGAGATGAGGAGCGGGGATATGGGTTTCAAAATACCTGATCAAATCTATTCAGGTGAACCATCCCCTTCAGGAGTGTGTTGTTGTGGTGTTTGAGATTGTTTAACAGAGTTGTCAGTAGAGTCTCAGAAACATGCAAAGCAGAGGGGGTTTCCTTGCTATGTGAAGTGACTAAAATCAGGACTTTATCTTTCAGCTTCTGACACTTGCAAGTAGCCCCCTCTAGTGTTCACTATGAGTATGACAATGCATAAGGAGCTCTCAAGGGATTAATGTCAGTTAAACAATGCCTGGGTTGTCCCGGATACATCTGTTATGACATTGTCACCTATGACGCAATCGGAATGCTGTCCAAACTTTATGACTTTTATCTATGACCTTGTTTTCAATAATTCCCTTTGTTATATTTGTTGCTTGATCTTTACAATAACAATAACTTACTTTTTTTTTTACTTTTTCAAATCTTTTTTACCCTCTTGGTACATGTTTTTTAAACACAATTTCACCATGTCTCATTTGGCTATGATAAAACCGGTCAACTCAATCTATACAAAGTTAATGACAAACCAAGTTTGTGTAAATCCAAGTTTGTATGCGTAAGAGAATGTTTTCACAGGGGCATACCATATGTGTTGAAGCATTTTGGGGGAACTCCCTTAAAAAAATGAAAGAAAGTACCTTTAAATTTGTAAATCTTGTGTTGCAACAGGTCCTTTAAGTGTGTCACTCACCAGAACATTCTCTTAGCCTTAAAATAAGGAAATCTCTGAGTTTATAACCCTGGCTAAAGACAGGCAGAGAGACGACACAGGCAGAGACACGACACAGGCAGAGAGACGACACAGGAAGGGAGACGACACAGGCAGGGAGACGACACAGGCAGGGAGACGACACAGGCAGGGAGACGACACAGGCAGGGAGACGACACAGGCAGAGAGACGACACGGGACAGTAACATTACATTTTATTCATTTGGCATATGCTTTCACCAACAATAACATACAAAAAATCCATACTGCAGAAGATGAACAGACGGAAGTGTTCTAACAGTATTTAGGTGGTCAGAGTCAAGGAATGGTCTGTATTTACCAAGCACAGTACAGAGTAACCACATCTCAGCTACCAGGCACAGTGAACAATGTTGCAACAATAACATCTCAACTACAACATTACATCGCAGCAAAAACCAAACCATCCTGGCTTCAAACAACCACTCATTCATATAACCACTAAAGCCTTTATAGGAGAACTTTGTTCCTCCTCCCTTGCCTCTTCTTCACCCCTGCCTCCTGCCTCCTCCTCGCCCCTGCCTCCTGCCTACGCCTCGCCACTGCCTCCTGCCTCTTCCACACATCTTCTTAATACCATCCCACTGACCACTTCTTCAAGATGTCTTTGCCCTGGTCAGAGTTCGGGTTCAGGCACACTTTGATGGATGGTTTGATCAACTGCAGTCTGTGGAAAGGATCAAATAAGACAGGTGAAGACTTCTGTCACAAATGGACTGTGTTTGAATGAAGATGAGTGACTCACACTATCTCGCTGTGGTCACACCACAGGCTGGGCTGGAAGACCCTGTGGTTCAGGATGTTCCTGCTCCGCACTCGGCGGAGTGTACCAGTGCAGAGGCATCGCCCACCTCCATGGACCGGCAAGGCTGACCAACAGAAGCAATCACAGTTCATCACTTATATAATGTTATACATATGTAGATTATACATATGTATAACATACATACAGTCCCAGTCAAATGTTTGGACACATTTTCCCATTAAAACTTTGACTGGTACTGTATGTATAACTGTCTATCAGCACCCAGCAAGTTAAGACACCAGCTATGAGAAGTAATCATAATTACATGCAATATTTTTATTAAATACATTTTACGCCTACATTTTACCTTGATGTTATTCTACCTTATACTTAAGAATACTGTATGATATATTATGGCACCTTCAGATAAAGCTATTCCGTTATATTTCAGTCAATAAATGTTACTTATTGCTGTGGATAATTTCTTATAATTGAGCAATATAAATCAATCTTCCTCACATTACTTGCACATCAAATATATCTTACCTTGTATTGAGATCATCAATGTGGCCAACAGCAGGACAACAACAAGAGCTCTCATAGTGGAAGGTTCTCACTTCTCAGAAGATCAAGTGGAACTGAAGTGTAGCAGAGCGGCTGTCCTCCTCTACTACAGGAGCGGGGGAGGAGCGGGGGGGGGGGGGGGGGGGCGGGGCCTTCCTGACTCAGGGAAAGTCCAGGCGTGTGAGGGAGATTTCGGTCACATGGAGGAAGTCACTGACACGGTAGTGATGAAGTCACTAGGTGCGTTCGACATGGACTGCGGCTGCATGAAACGACCGGCGAGAGTAGCCGCTTGCAGTCGGGGAGGAGTTGAAAACGGCTCTGTGAAGTCGGACATTCCAGCTTCACGTGGTTTGCTGCGTTGATGTCAGCCATGGCCAATCAAGCGCTGTTTGCTTAGTTAAATTATAAATAAAGTAAAGTTAGTCTTTCCGTTAGTGAAGAGGCTGACTAAAACCCTTTCTTCAACACATTTTTTATTCAATTAAACTTTTTTGAGCGTTGGCGAAACTGAAGGTGTCCGAATATTCCAAAACGCGTCAAAGTTGTCGTGTGTGAGTCTGACCAATCATGAAATAGCTGTGTCGTCACTTGAACCCGTGCAGTTGCTCTTGAGAAAATGCGCTCGGCTACACAGCCGGCAGTTCTCGAATCGATCTCACGGTACTTTGATGGCGACGTCACAGTGACGTGTCCTCGGCGCCGTCTCAAGTCGGACAAAAAGTCTAACCAGAATGCACTTTTTCAAGTCAGCCGCCTGCAGCCGGCTGAGGCGCCGCATGAAGTCGGGTCATGTCGAACGCACCAACTGACACGGTATTGATGAAGTCACTGACACGGTATTGATGAAGTCACTGACACAGTAGTGAAGAAGTCACTGACACAGTAGTGATGAAGTCACTGACACAGTAGTGATGAAGTCAGAGGGTAGGGGGGTTCGGCCTCCAGCGAACATGAATATACTTGCAAGTATATTTAGTTCTAGTAACTAGTAATAGTTAGATGTACTAGGGACATCTAAAATTAGACCAATGTTGGCAGTGAATATAAAAAGCACTAGAAGAAACAGAATGTAACAGAAAGTGAACAGTTTATTAAGTTGTACATGTTAACTATTTATAAATAGTCCAAGTCTACAATGACAAACATGTCATGATGACAATAATAAAAACACATTAATTTAAATAAGAACAAAAGTCTATACTGGCCAAGTAAAACAATACTCTTATGACACTAACATCAGTTTTTCATTCAAATGAATGTTTCCTTTAACAGCACCTTACACACACACAAGGATGCTTTACAAAGGCATATAAAAGAAGCCACACACAGACAAACATATATAAATAACCAGACATTCACATTCTCACAAGGCAACACAAAGCCCGCCAACAGCAGGACAGGGACGGTGAACAGCAGTCAGGCTGAGGGGAACCGCAGTCAGGGCTGAGGGGAACAGCAGTCTGGGCTGAGGGGAACAGCAGTCTGGGCTGAGGGGAACAGCAGTCAGGGCTGAGGGGAACAGCAGTCAGGGCTGAGGTGAACAGCAGTCAGGGCTGAGGGGAACAGCAGTCAGGGCTGAGGTGAACAGCAGTCAGGGCTGAGGGGAACAGCAGTCAGGGCTGAGGGGAACAGCAGTCTGGGCTGAGGGGGAAAGCAGTCATGGCTGAGGGGAACGGCAGTCATGGCTGAGGGGAACGGCAGTCAGGGCTGAGGGGAACAGCAGTCAGAGCTGAGGGGAACAGCAGTCAGAGCTGAGGGGAACAGCAGTCAGGGCTGAGGGGAACAGCAGTCTGGGCTGAGGGGGAAAGCAGTCATGGCTTAGGGGAACGGCAGTCATGGCTGAGGGGAACAACAGTCAGGGCTGAGGTGAACAGCAGTCAGAGCTGAGGTGAACAGCAGTCAGAGCTGAGGTGAACAGCAGTCAGAGCTGAGGGGAACAGCAGTCAGGGCTGAGGGGAACAGCAGTCAGGGCTGAGGGGAACAGCAGTCTGGGCTGAGGGGAACAGCAGTCTGGGCTGAGGGGAACAGCAGTCTGGGCTGAGGGGAACAGCAGTCAGGGCTGAGGGGAACAGCAGTCAGGGCTGAGGTGCATGGTGACATTTACAGTTTCCGCTTGTCCAGTGAAACCCACGGAATGCAGAGTGTACAATGATGAACTCAAATGCACTTTGGTCAAGGTCAGAACCTCACATCCCTCCTCAGGCGGGTCCAGTCTGAAGGTCACAGGACTTCACGGTCCTTACAATGATACTACAATGTTAAGTATCATTCTAAGGAATAAAAAAAAGCATAATTTAGTACATTAACATGACAATAAAATTACAATAAAATGTTATTATATCATAGAACAGAAATGTAAGCGTAACCTTTGTTAGTCTTTGTGTGATGATATCATTCTTACCCGTGTTCTCTTAAGTGCTGTATTTGTTTTCAATGAACTTTGCAAACTTAGACTCTGGGTTCAGACACCTTCTTGTTCCATTCTTCAGAGTCACACTGAAAACAGACAAGCTGCTATTAAAACTAATTATACCTGAACCCTTATCCTTCAGTTCATGGAGGTGCCCCCCCCCCCCCCTCCCCACCCACACCCCCAAATGTAATGTCACAGTCACAATGTTTCTTTAATAATAATAATAATAATATATTTGACCAAAATCTAGAGTTTCTACTTACATGACCTCCTTGTGTGGGCAGAAGATGCTGGAGGGGTGCACCTCCACCTGGGTCACTAGCTTTGGGTTGATCCGCCTGGCTTCATCCCGGCACAAGCACTTACTCTGGAGACCACCCAGCTGCCCTGTGCAACACCAACATTACATTTTAAAGGACTTTCGGTATTAAACTTAGGCTAAAGCAGGCTAACATGCAAGGTGAATTTCTCTCTAAGACACTTAATTACAGTCCCCATTACACTTAATACTGATGATACCTCACCAAAAAAACTACAATTGAACCAAGCTTTACAAAACACTTTGTAAACTGCTGAATTTGACGAATATTAATGCTGAAGTATTACCTTGTACTAGGATCAGACTGGAAACCAGGAGCAGGACAGCAGTCTTCATAGTGTCGGCCATGACAGTGCTTCTTCAGTGTGTGTGTTTGCAGCTCAGATGGTCAGCAGTGTGTGGTGAAGTCAGAGGAGGACTGGTGAATTTATACCATCGGTGTACAAGTAAGGGACGTCTGGGGATTCCCCCCAACAGGGTTATAAGCTTTTTCATCATGTCCTCTTGGGAAGCACTTTCATTTCTGAGAAGTGCATCCTCTTAAAATAAGAGTAGCCACACCTCAGAAAGGGATTTATTTGACCTTTTTTCCCCTTTTCTTTTTTTATAAACTGGACACATTGATCCAGTGTTCATTGTTATTCTTTGATCCATTTCATGGAGCGTTTTTTTTACCTCACTCCGGAACCCAGTGTCACTCCAGAACATGTACAAGATGCCCCTTCTCCAAAAAACACACTTTCTATCATTTCATCTACATGTTTATACACATTAAAATCGTAGTTATGACTGACTATTAATTCCTTATGCTTATTTGCGCGTCGAGATTACATGCAAAGTCAACGCAACATGCAAATCCGCCTCATTCGCGTGTTTGCATTTACTTTAGTATATGTAATTTCGAGGCGCGAATAATTCGCTAAGCGTTTGGTGTGAACACAGCATTAACCTTTCAAATGTTATGAACTATTAATTGACCTCAATACGTTCATTCAAAACATGCACATAACATCATACTTTAGTATGTTTATTTATTTGTGTAGAGCTAGGGAAAATGCTGAGTTAATGTAGAATTAGCCTATCATCTCAGATTTCTTGTAAATCCGATGGCCATGTGAAAGTAAAACTGAACAAAAAAAGCGTTGATTCATTTATTATTATATCTTTTTGTTTAAACGAGACTGGCACGAGAGGTATTAGGATACAAAGCCAATTGAAGAAGTGAAACTACATTCTCAGCGCTTCAACTCTCACTTGGACGGCTTCCACAAACGTTTCTGTCTGAAAGGACAATGCCGTTTACAAGAAATCACTGTCCATGGAACAGCAGCTCCGAGGCAAACTACTTACTTTAGAAAAGGTCTGTCTTCAACCACTGTTCAATTAACAACAATTAAAGATTACAACTAATGATTACTTTATCACTTATACTGAACCTGTACTTGGCAAATGAATTCATTGACTTGGTAGTTTCACAGCAATAAGGTCAAACAAGAGATGTCTTCACTTTGTAGCAGGGAAAACAATAAACTGGAGTACAACAGTATATTGTGTGTAGCACAGTATATACACACACTGTAGTATACACATTCCTGCTTTAGTTCCTACCGTTTCTAAAGGTCATGGATTTCTGGAAAACAAATGGTTTGTTTCTTATTTAGCTTATATTCTGCAGAATGGGTACTAAATTGTTATATTGTAATATATTGACCATGCAACATGCATTTTCATAATATTTCATGCGTTAGGATTAGTAGTTGTGTTGACATTGGTTTCAGTAGGTCAGTCTATTATTTCTGTCTTCTAGCTTCCCCATTTAAGGTGTCCTTTCTGAACGACATCATTCCTTTTCCTCTAGAAGAGAGTGTTTCTGGGAAATTGAAGTGTGTGGGTGTGTTTGTGTGAGAAAGAGAAAGGAGAAGACACACTCCAGCAGGAAAGGGGGAAGGTCTACAGACTTTGTGTGGCAGAGTAAGCACATAAATACCAGCATTCCTCTCCTTCTCTCATCCCTCCAGCTACCCAGACCAGGACAGTCATCCATCAACAGCACCATGCAGTCAGTCACACTGGTCATCCTTGCATGCATCCTCGTTGCTCATGTTGAAGGTAAGATCTCTTACATAACTTCAAAAGCTAACTGCATTGTAAGGAACTTGCAAACCCAGTGTTATAGGCATAAATGTGAATTTGAATGACTGATTCAGATGATGGTCATGGGGGTTATGCATTTTTCATACACAAACAAAAGGTACTACTGTAAAGACAATCAAACAAGCTAAATTTTCACACACACATGGTGGCTGACAACATTAAATATGCATTTACATGTATTCATTTAGCAGACGCTTTTGGCTTTGTAGGTCATATTAGGTCAGTATTAATTTGTTAAATGTTCCATTGTAAACACAAGTTTTATAAATGAAAAATACTTTCTCCACAGGTAAAGGAAGTAACGTCATGAAATGCTTCTGCCAGGATAAAGGAGTTGACCGCGTGAACCGCAAGCTCGTGGGGAAGCTGGAGGTCCACGCGCCCAGCAGCTACTGTCCTCAGCTGGAAATTATGTACGTGTGTAATGTAAACATACCGACCTCTGTGCTGTGTAACCTGGAACTGAGATGGATGACACGTGTGCGTGTAGATAGGAGAGCACGGAGGCCGACAGTCTCAACAACATGATTGATTGTATCTTACATTGAATTGAATCTAATCAGATGTAATTGAATCCAATCAGTTTGTTCAGTAATATTGTGTGGGATGCTGACTACTGTGCTGACTACTCTACTACAGTCGTACCTGTCTGGTGTGTGTTTTAATGTGAGGTTGTAGCCTACTAATAATATAAAATAACTTTCCCACGAAAGAAAAGACCGGTTTAGTATCTGACGATTTACCACAGGGGCGAGGCTTAATTACCTTCCGCGAAGCAAGGACGGCCTGTCACGTCCTTTTGGCCACCTGCGACAAGCCCCAGAGATTTCCAGTCTTGCTCAGTTTTCGTTTATATTTTAGTACAATTATTTGTAGTATTTTTGTACAAAAATGAAAGTAGTAAACGTGTAGCGTGGGCTACCTGAAGGGGTCTCTACCAGAACACCTGAAGTGTCATCCCGCTGTAACATTTAAAAAAAACACACACGCTCTCTCCCGTTTGACCTACGTCACAGTTAAAGGGATAGCTCCGCCCCTACTGAGGAACCGTCAATAAATGACGTAGCCGGTGCCAGTATAAAACAAATATGTAAACCCCAAACAAATGTATATGTAACATTATTATAACACAAGGAGGGCTACTGTTTTACCAACAACGGTGCGGTTAGTTACATGGGTGTGTATGTGCGTGTGTGTAATAGCTTCCTCAGCGTCTAACTGTCTCTGTCCTGTATATTCAGAATCTTCTTTAATAAAGGAGGGAAAGTCTGCCTGAATCCGGAGTCTCAGATGGCCAAGAACTTAGTGCAGAAAGCCAGCAGGAACAGGTGAGGTTAATGACTGTAGTGCATCTCAATAACCTACAGTTTAAAACTTTACTCATACCCTCAGACAGTTGTTTTTGACGCTGTAATCGGCTTCTATCATAGTACAATAACTTTGTAATATTTGACCTTCCTTTTTTTAGGAGTGTAATTTATGTGAGCTGGACCTGAGGAGGAGAAACTGAAGATGTTGTTTGTGGTTCACAAAACATACTGTGGTTGTATCACTGAGTAAAACATGTAAATATGTGCAGTTTAGTGTAGTTAACGATTCCACTTTGTAAATACTGTGTACGTTGAGCTTTTCTATGAAACCATTTATTTCTATGAACAGATTTAGTTTTACATTTTGTGGAATTTTGAGAAACCACAAGTATGTCTCTTAAGGAAATAATTAATAATTAAATTAAGGTATGGTAAAAAAATTGAAGTTGTTTGAACTCGCAGTGCCTTGAATGTGACACAAGCTTAAGTTAAGAGACCAGCCCACATCTTCATGCCCTCAGTTAGGCTCTGTAACATGAGACACCAGGACTGTCTCAGTAGGAACATGGGAGATACAGTCAATCTGGGCTGAATTACATCTTTCATTATTAAGATATTTCTTCTACACAGCATGGTTTGACTTCCTCAGAGAGGAAATGGTTCTAGTGAGTCCCTGTCATGTCCACAGGGGGCAGTATCGGATCATAAGACAGGGTTTTATTACCAACAGTGTTGCGTCTTTATCATTAGTTTTTAGAAAGAAACAACCTTTCTGTATCAGAGAGACCTGGTTGGGGCCCAATGAACAATACCTTTTATTATCATATTGTTAATCTTTTCCATTCAGAGGTGTGTGGCTCTGTAGCTGTCATCAGTCCTGAGCTGCTGGGAAGCTGGGTCTGTAGGGGCTATGAGAGTAATACCACTACCTGACGCTAGGGGCGCTGTGATATAAAGAAAACTTCTCAGCTGCTCAACGTGGCCTAAAATGCTGAAATGTAAAACCACAACCATCATTTTTCTTCCTGTGTAACAAAATCTTGTGAGGAGTTCAGGGTTTATGAACCCAGTGTCCAAGCTGCAGTCCTGTCCGTGGACAATGCTTTGGGTCTGTTACTGCTTTTTACTCAATAAATGAAACATTACCACTGAAACGGTACAGTAGCCAGGTCCACTTAAAGATGACATAGTGAGAGATGAGATGTTAAATCTTGGAAATGTAAATACAAATGTTTAATACAGTGCTAAATGTCATAAAACTACAAAATATTGGCAAGGCGTATGGCAGGAGGGTCCAAACTGTATGAAGATGAGCTGTTATCAAGTGATTACAGTTAAGAGGTGCCATGATGTTACTGTACAATGATAATGGAAACACTTAATAGGAAACAATAATACTGTCAGTTAAGAATCAAGTACATGTATAAAATTGGGAATTTCAAATCATTAACATACCATGGTGCAATCATGTCACAGCTAGTTACAAAGTGCTGAACACTCAACACAATTTAACTTTGACCTCTCACATGTACACACGTGTGATCCTGTCATAAAGACACATGGAGGACCTAGACAGGGTAAAACATGGCTGAAAATGACAGATCACAACTACACTTCCACAACTAGCAGGCAGTCACTAATAACTCCAGAGACAGTTTGCACCAAGTGAACCATCCTAAAGGCTGAGCACAAGACGAGCACCATCTTGGAACGCCGTCTCCAACCAATCATAGAGCAGACATTTTATAACACCGATTCTGCTCTGTGGGTTTGTGGGAGAGGAGCATGAGACGATCAACAACACTAATGCACAGTTCCTGCGTGCTAGCTACAGGCCCGGCTCTGCCGCTAGCTACAGGTCCGGCTCTGAAGCTAGCTCCAGGCCCGGCTCTGCCGCTAGCTACAGGTCCGGCTCTGCCGCTAGCTACAGGTCCGGCTCTGCCGCTAGCTACAGGCCCGGTTCTGCAGGCCTTTGTGATGCCAGGTTTGAGACATGAATAACAACATTTCTTTATGGCACCTACGAATGTGAGGTCACATGTTGGGAAACACAATGTGGTTAAGAGACCCCATAGCTGTGATTGTTAAAGAATCATAACACAAAACCGAGAGCTTCTCTTTCAGCTCATTAAATTGTTTCTTCAGCAACTGGAGGATATGGCACAGAGATGGCTATTTGTTTGTAACAGTGAGAAAAAAGAGAAAAATGGAAAAGGCAGAAGGCCAGTGATAAAACTGCCAACGTCCTGTTATTAACAGTGGTCAAATCTGATCAGTTTTTCATGCATCATTGAAGGTGTTACAATAAAAATAGGTTGTGTTAAGTTTAGTTTTACCATGATATTAGCTTCAGTAGTCTGTTAGTTGTCCACATGTAGCACAACTTACATTTTTTGCGTATCAGTAGTTTGGCACCAGCACATCATACACAACCTCCCGTTTTAGTTTTCCATTCCCTTTATGCTGATAGGTTAGTGGTCTTCCTGACTCACTGCCCCTGTGCATCCTGGGAGTTGGAGTCTTTGGCCCCTCCCACCAGCAGCAGTTCAGGCGAGCGCAGGAACACCACCATGACGGTGATGTTGTCACTGGAGCCAGCAGCCTTGGCATGAGCCACCAGCTGCCGGGCTACGTCCTCACCCAACAGGCCCAGAGGCTCCTCTCCCTGAGGCTCCTCCCCCTCCCCCCGAGGCTCCTCCCCCTCCAGGGGCTCCCTGTGCTTGCGGAGCGCCCCAAGGACCAGTTGCGGGACTTCTTCTGAACTCACGGTGTCAAAAAAGCCATCGCACGCCAGGAGAACATAGTCCTCGTCGCCGGTCAGCTGTGTGGACGAGCAGTCAGCGTCTCCGGACACGTACGGCTTCTGGTCAAAGTCCCCTGCAGAGAGACAGGATCCTCACAGAGAGCAGGGTCCAACCATGTCTAACAGCAATTATGTTTGTTACAAAAGGAAACCTCCAGGTGTGGCACCTAGCAGTGATATCCAAACAATACAAACCACAACATTTCTCTGAAGATTGGACGCACGGTCCTGTGATACGGAACACAGAGTACGTGTGACGCTACTGACCGATGGCCCTGGAGACGGCGTATGTGACGCTACTGACCGATGGCCCTGGAGACGGCGTATGTGCCGTTGACACGCCAGCAGCCCATGAAGGTGATGCAGCCGCCCAGACCCTCGATCCTCTCTCTCTCGTCCTGGACACGGGAGGGGTGGAGGAGGGAGGGGTGGAGGAGGGAGAGAGAGGGAGGGATGGAGTAGGGAGGGGAGGAGGAGGGAGAGAGAGGGAGGGGTGGAGGAGGGAGAGAGGGAGGGGTGGAGGTGGCATTCAGAGAGGGAGGAGGAGACACTGAATGGAGGGCCACTGTAGGTTGTATTCATGTTGTAACAGAATCCCACATATCCAGCAGTTGGAGCAATCTGCCGGAGATGGCATTCAGAGAGGGAGGAGGAGACACTGAATGGAGGGCCACTGTAGGTTGTATTCATGTTGTAACAGAATCCCACATATCCAGCAGTCGGAGCAATCTGCCGGAGATGGCATTCAGAGAGGGAGGAGGAGACACTGAATGGAGGGCCACTGTAGGTTGTATTCATGTTGTAACAGAATCCCACATATCCAGCAGTCTAACTGTACCACAGGGAAGGAGAGTGTGTGTCTCACCTCTCTCTCAGGCTTGTGTGTGTGTGTCTCACCTCTCTCAGGCTTGTGTGTGTGTGTGTCTTACCTCTCTCTCAGGCTTGTGTGTGTGTGTGTGTCTCACCTCTCTCTCAGGCTTGTGTGTGTGTGTGTTTGTGTGTCTCACCTCTCTCTCAGGCTTGTGTGTGTGTGTGTGTGTCTTACCTCTCTCTCAGGCTTGTGTGTGTGTGTGTCTCACCTCTCTCTCAGGCTTGTGTGGCTCCATGAGCGGGACAGCCTGCCCCCCCCTCACCAGCAGGGCCTGAGAGTCACCCAGCCAGGCCACCGTCAGAGCCCCGCCCTGCAGGAGCACGGCCACGCCCGTACTGCCGCTACGCAGACGCTGCACACACACACACACACACACAGAGTCAAACACCACACACAGTCAGCCCTTCTCAGTGTCATCTGACCCTTAAATCATTCCTGACCCTTAAATGGGCCTGACCATATCTGCTCCATGAACATGTTGCTCCAGGAAACCCATCCCAACATGAAAATACAAACATCCCTGAACCCCAGGAGACCCAGGAGACCCAGGCCCAGCTGGTTCAGGTGTTGTTATGCAGCGTACCTCCCTCCTGGCTTTGCCTCTGAACATGTGGTCTGTGCGTGTGAAGGCCTCCTTGAAGGCAGTGTCTGGGTCCGAGGCCAGCGCCCCCTGCTGGCCCAGCAGCACGTGCAGGTGGGTGGCAGCGTAGTTGGCTGCGTCCACGCCCCCGTGCCCGTCGAACACAGCGTAGTACTGGCGAGACGTCCCATCCTGCAGAGAGACCAGCACAGTATTGAGGACACTAACAAGCTCCCAGCAGGTTCGAGAACAACTTTTAAGGCTTTTCTATGCTTTAATGGACAGTTTGAAGTGTGACAGGACAGGCAGGGCGAGACAGAGAGGGGAGGACATGCAGCAAAGTGCCCAGGCTGTATATGAACCCAGGTGGCTGCGGTGAGGCCTCAGCCTACATGGCACGCTCAGTTATCTGGTGAACTACCGGGACACCCTGGATGGAGCAGATGAAACACCCTGACCCTGACTGACCCTAACCCTGACTGACCCTAACCCTGACTGACCCTAACCCTAACCCTGACTTACCCTAACCCTGACTGACCCTAACCCTAACCCTAACCCTGACTGACCCTAACCCTAACCCTAAACCTGACTGACCCTAACCCTGACTGACCCTAACCCTGACTGACCCTAACCCTGACCCTAACCTTGACCCTAACCCTGACTGACCCTAACCCTGACTGACCCTGACCCTGACTGACCCTAACCCTGACCACGTCTGACCTGGGGGAGATCGTACCTGAAGGCCGAGGAGCTGGTTGAAGTGGGCGAGCGCCACATGGCGGTCCTCCATCTTCCTGCGGGAGTTCCTGATGGCGTGAGCGGAGCACAGTGGGACGAGGGGCGGGGCTTCGGGGTGGGCGGGGAGATGTTGGTGCCAGGCCACACCCACCTCCCGCAGCTTGTTGAAGAACAGACGCTGGACAGGCTCCGAATGGAGCACTGCAGACGAGAGTTAGGACGAGAGTCAGAACGAGAGTCAGGACCAGAGTCAGGACCAGAGTCAGGACCAGAGTCAGGACCAGAGTCAGGACCAGAGTTAGGGCTACAGCTCTGTGGAGGGGGAGCTGTTTAATCACTGGAGAGAGCTGAATTATTGTGGTTTACCAGAGGGCACACATGGGTAGTCAAATGAGTACTGTAGCATAGAGCTCTGAGCCAACACGAGATTAACATGGACGGATTAACATGGTGAATTTATAGTATTGATAAGGACACAACAATCTCTCTGCTCGTAACCAAATCAGGCTTTTACAGAAATTTGACTACACACTGAACACACATTTAGGTTAGCGATTAGCTTGCTTATCGTGCCAACGGCACTCAACTATGAAACTCAAGCTGGAGGGGGCAAGGGACTCACATAAGGTCAGGGTTGTGGAGGAGGGGGAGGTTGGCTCGGTTTGGAAGGGGCTTAGATTAGGGTTAGAGGTTAGCAGGTGGGGGACTAACATAATACTTCCTGTTCTCCGTCCTGCTGCTGGGCATCTTGGGGGCAGTGGAGAGGTGAAAGGTCACTCTTCAGGAGCTCTGACAGGGCAGCCTCACACAGGGCAGCAGCCAGCGACCCCGGGGCCTTCCTGGACCAGACAGCAGGGTGGAAGACAACAGGATGAGACTAAAGGTATCAAACACACAGAGGCACACAAGCCTGGGGAAATGTAGACCTCTCCAGGTAAAACACTAATGTTACAGAGATGTGATAGTCATACAACATCAAGGGAGCAGAATACAGATCTAGTAACTTTAGCTCCATGTGTATGAGTTTACAGAATTAACTAGGAATATATCTGACATTCACTTCTTTATACAGTCTTTGTGCTATAACTGGCCGGTAGGTGAGTGTAATGACAAGTCTGTATTACTCTACTACTACCAGAGAATAGCAGCAAACTAGAAACACTGAGGGGAGAATCAGGAAGTGGGTGGAACAATGGTGATTCCAGACAGGAAATGAGGTCTTGCCGACAGGAAATAGCCCACAGGAATATATACAAAAGGCCAGATGATGTTCTGCTGCGTAGAGTGAGCCTCTCTGGCCTGAACGTTTGGGTCTAAACGGATCTTTCACATCTGACAGAAAGCTTCCCAAGGCTCTCAATGCCAAGTTTCTATCCCTTCCCCATCTCCCTCCTCCCATTGGCTGAGTCACTACAGCCTTCCTCATCTCCATCCTCCCATTGGCTGAGACACTACAGCCTTCTCTACTTGTGGAGGGCGGGACATAGGCAGGGATCAGCTTGCTTTCTCGAGGCAGGAATGTGAGGAATGCTCTCTGTGAACACCAAAACACACAGCTGTAGGTTGATATCTAAGAACTCTAATGTAACGTTTCTTTTAACTTAAAAATGCAAAATGATGTCCTATGAATCACATGCGCACCTTGTTGGCACTAATGATCGTTTTGACACAAATTTGGGGATTTAGTCTAATCTTAGCTACTGCCTGGCTAATTGTTCTAGTTACATTTTAGCTGCATTTTTACTTTTAGCCTAGGTAATATCACGGCAGGTTTATTTCTGCTTATATCAGAATCAGAAGGGATTTTATTCGCCATGAGTGTTTGCACAAACAAGGAATTTACTTTGGCAGGGAGGTGCATACATTAAACATATAGGAATATTGAAACTTAAATATGTGGACTAACTATACAAAAGGAGCAAAGTCTAGCTAATACTAAGAGGGGTCTAGCTAAAACTAAGAGGAATAAAAAATATAAGTAGCCATAATTTACAATTCAACCTAAAAATACCAAAAAATACAGATACAATAGTGCAAATATAGTCTACCTGTGATGATATATATATATAGGATGTTTTATTTTACTAAATCTTCTTTTTAGTAAACTAAATAAATATATATATATAATACAAGTTGGCTACTTCAGTCTAATGATAAGATACGTTTGTCTTTCTTCATGTAGATGGAGATGCATCACACCCACACCCACACACACCCTCACCTGGCAGCCAGCAGGCGCAGGCCCAGGTCCAGACTGTCCCCCCTCAGCTCATCCAGGGTGGGGGGTCGGCTGGGGGGGGCGAGGGGCAGGGCGACCCCAGGGCCCACGGGAACAGGGAACTCCTCCACGAACCTCGACAGGAAACATCTGGCCTCCTCCTCCGCTGTGCTGCCCATGCCTGATGTCTGGTGGCGTCACAGGGACCAATAGGGAGGTTGGTTAGATCAGAAGAATGTGGGTCTATTTCTCAACCTCTGTCAACCAGTCAGGTGACGGGGTGGGGAAGACTAGTCTTGCAGTGTAACAAACACAACCTACAGCCCTCCCAAGGTTCATGTTGTCATTGTGGTCATAACACCGGATGAGTTAGCAAACCTCAGGGAAAGCCAGCAGGCCATTTTTAAGTGATGCATACAGCACGCAACCGTGTTGAAATGTACAGGAGCTGCTAATCGCTTTAGCTCCACTGACGTTGAGCAATGGCAATACTTTAAATGTTGAAAGAGTTGGCCAATTCTTAATAATACAGGTTCTCTAACTGAATTATTTGGAACTTAGCCTAGCAGAACACCACATCATACAACGATAACATGTTGCACTGGGACGTTCAATCGCAAGGGGAAATATTTACTTTTAGTTGTTGACAGAATGTTTCAATTGCTAGGGCAAGAAGCAGTTCGCTTCGCGGCTAACTTTATATACAAAAGGCAACGAACAACTCACTTCAGCAAGATCGTGTACATAACGTTACTATTTACATGTGCACACAAGTACAATGACAAGATCGTACCTTTGACTATCTCAGCGAGGACACTCCTTTCCCGTGTAGAACAGCCAGAGTTATACAGCTTCTAGTATATAAGTCAATATAGCAGCAGCCCCTCCCTCTGCAAAGCAGCAGACAGCCTCAATAAGGAATCCCATTTCCGGTTGAGTCGTCAAACCTTTTTTCAAAATAAAAAGGTCATGATACAAAAGTCATTTTACTGATAAAGTTAACCCAGAGAAATAATAATATGTAAAATGTCTGGTGTATTTATAGTCAACATCGGTATGAGAGGCTTTTTATTACAGCTTTCACTCGCAATCTGTGGCCGGCTGCAGAGAAAAACAGCTCTGTAAGAGATTATCACTGGAAAATTGAATCAGAATGTGTTAGCAGTATTAGTAAATGTGTCCTAAATATTACTGGGGAGAGTATTTAGTGTAGCCTCTTTACAAAACTGAGATTGACGATATAGGATTTTCTAAACCTAACCTGGCCATAGTAAAATTGTAGGCTACTGTGAGGAGTGGATTGTTCCACCGAATTCACGCCTCGGACACATCTCAGCTCATGCTCTTATTCTGAACCCAAATTCGCAAAACAGGAAAAACTATTGAGGTACAAAAACACGATACGAAAATAGGTGCGTTTGACACAACCCCCCACCCCTCACCCCTCGGCTTGAAGCAACGGCCCCGGTGGATGTAGGTGGTATTGCATGTACGGTTAGGTTTCCGACTCTTCCGGTCATTTTTATTCTATTAACTCCATTCAACATTTACAAAACTATCTCCCCCAATAATTTTTGTTTGATTCTCGAACCTGGCTCATACTACTAGCTTTTTCAAGGCTAGACATAATGCAAAGGTGGTGAAATGTCATTTGCATTTTCCATGCAAAGGTCCACACCAGGGACCATTCATGGACTAGGCCTTGTGGTGCTAAACTTAGTATACGCCTACAGGTGAGACAGGGTGTGAAGAAAACATGTTCAATATTGATCAATTTTTATTATATTTTTAATTGAGACTAAAAAAACAAAGGCCAACAGGCCATGATGACAATTTCACAAAGTACATGTTCATTTGTATTTCATGCCGCTGTATTGATAAAAGCTATGCATTCACATAAACTGTTGTTACGGATGATTGCAGGTGTAGGACCCAAACGCAGAAGATGGACAGGGTTCCAAAAACAATGGCTGTGTACAACCAGCTGTGGGTGACACAGTGAAGATCGCAGGCTGGGCTGCAACAACTTATATTCCAAACACCAACTTCCCTGGGAATGACCAATGTGGTAGGTAACACACCTGCATGACAGGCCACTGTAACCCAACATAACCCATATTCTTAAGTAGGCCTACATATCAAAGTTTCAGAAGCAGTGGGTTAGCAAGTTTCAGTGTCATGTAAGGGATAATGTTTGACGATATGTTCATTGTCAGGAATTCCGTAGTCCAATTCCTGACATGGGAATGATCCCTTAGCTACATATTCGCTTGTTAAATTAAAGTGTAAATGTTGCTCATTCTAGATACAGGCTCAACAGCGAACAGACAGTTTCACTGGAAGTAGGCTACTTAGGTGTTCATTATCAGAAAATAATGGATACCTGTATCCCATCTGAATCGAGTATTTACCCAGAACATGGTAAACATTTTAAATTTGAACCCACAGGAAACGATCGACCTCCTAAACTACAGTGTGCTGAAACGCAAGTCCACAGCTATACGAATAACCCAGAACATTACTTACGTACCATGAAGTATGGTGTGCAGGAATGTTGTGTAAGACATTTTGATATATCCTCATGAATACTGTTGCTTTTTGTATTAACAGGGATTTTAGTTTATCTTGAGAGGTGGGAGGGATGTCAGTGAGAGAGACAGGGTTAGGGTGCCACTTCTTTACATTTACAATTAGCCATTTAGTAGACGCTCTTATCCAGGGCGATTTACAGTAAGTACAGGGACATTCCCCCGAGGCAAGTAGGGTGAAGTGCCTTGCCCAAGGACACAACGTCATCTGGCAATGCCGGGAATCGAACCGGCAAACTTCTTATTAATAGCCCAACTCCTTAACCGTAGAGATATCAGATTTTAAACGTAACAAAAATAAAATATTTAAAAAACTTTTCTTAATTGTTGTATTATAATTGTATTTTTGTAGGCCTGCTACATGCACATTTTGGTTTTCACTCCTATCTGCTTCTTATAGGGAGACTCAGGAGCAGGTCTTGAGTACGATGGGAAGCTGTATGGAGTTCTGTCCTCTGGTTGTCCAGAATTTATCTTTAATGAACCATCAGACTACATGAATCTCTGCCATACAGAATACCGAACATGGATTCATGCCACAGCTGGGGTGTAACTGCTTCACCAGCTAGGCTGCTGCTGCTGTCTGATAATAAAGAGATCTCAGATCTCCCTGCATGAACTTCCTGTCTGTGTCTCTGTGCTCAACAACATCACTAAGTTATCAACATATCTCTGAGTTACCAACATCACTAAGTTATCAACATCCCTGTTATTAACATATCTCTGAGTTACCAACATGACTAAGTTATCCTTTCAGCAACATCCAGGGGTCTCAAAGGGCTAAAAATGGGAAACAAATGAAACACTTAGATTAAACAAGAAAAAAAGACATTTAATTCCACATGATGAAATCATACTACAGCTGGTTCAACACTGTAGACCTCTACACAAAGTAAGCGGCTAGGGCGGCCATCTTGTCTCTGGGTTTCTTGGGGTTGCCCCTGCGCCCCCTGCCCCTGCCCCGGCCCCCCCGCCTGGCGCCCCCCCCCCCGGTGCATGGGGTGTCTCATGGTGGCGTGCTTCAGCTCCACCAGGTCCTGGAACACCGGGTCACAGAACACACAGCCGCTGTGCTGCGTCTCTCCTGCCGGCAGCGGGGAGCGCGTCTTGTTGAAGTCCACCGCCACCAGGGAGGCGTCACAGGCCTCACAGCTCTCCTGCGCCACCTGCAGGACCGGAGGGGAACAGGAGGGAGATAAGGAGGGGAAGATAATCAGTCAACTTTGAATAGTCCCACACACACAGTATCCATACATGGAACACATCCTACAAAAAAACAAAATAATAAAAACAGATGAAGTTATGAAGTACCAAAACAGAACCAGAACTCCAGTTAAAACTCCAGATTGCAGAGCATTCCATATTGAATTAAAAAACACAAGGCCAGTGGTGTTCTTACCTGCACCCTGTGAGCATGCTCAAAGAAGTGCACCAGCACGTTACACCTGTTACAGGCCATCCTCCACTTGGGTGCTGAGGTGGGGTCCAGCACCAGCACCCCCCCCTCACACTCCACACACTGAGAGATGCCCAGAGAGCCCAGGGAGTGCTGGCAGGACGGGTGGGTGCACTCATTACACCCCATACCTGACAGGGGGGGGAGAGAGAGAGGGGAAGGGAGAGAGAGGAGAGAGGGGCAGGGGAGAGAGACGAGAGAGGTGCAGGGGAGAGCGAGGAGAGAGGGGCAGGGAGAGAGACGAAAAAGGGGCAGAGGAGAGAGAGGCGCAGAGGTGCAGGGGAGAGAGAGGAGAGAAGGGCAGGGAGAGAGACGAGAGAGGGGCAGAGGAGAGAGAGGGGCAGAGGTAAAGGGGAGAGAGAGGAGAGAGGGGCAGGGGAGAGAGAGATGGAAGAGAGACAAGAAAAAGATGGAGGTAGCATTATATAAAAGCAGAACATGATCAGACTCAAGTGTTTATGTGCCTGAAATGGTTCATGTACCAAACCCCATTAACCCCAGATAGACAGACCTTTCTTCATGTCTCTGAAGGGGGGGTTGCTGAAGCAGTAGGGGCAGAGGGGGTAGCTCTTCCCCCGGGAGCCGGAGGTCCACAGCACCAGCTCAAAGTCGTCCAGAGGGCAGCGCAGCTCCTTGTACAGCTTGATGGCTCCGTTCTGAGGCAGGCTGTACGTCTCATCACAGTGGGAGCAGTGGAGCCTGCTGGGCCTGGCCTGCACACACCAGGGGGGAACTGCCTTATCAGCTCAACGGCCAATGACAAACTGCTTTCTCAGCTGGTCAGCCAATCAGAAACTGCTTCATTCACAAGTCAACAAACATGAAGTGGTAAAGAACACAGACACGACCAGGCCTCTACACCTACTGTAGGAGAAGGAGGGGCCTCTACACCTACTGTAGGAGAGGGAGGGGCCTCTACACCTACTGTAGGAGAGGGAGGGGCCTCTACACCTACTGTAGGAGAAGGAAGGGCCTCTACACCTACTGTAGGAGAGGGAGGGGCCTCAACACCTACTGTAGGAGAGGGAGGGGCCTCTACATCTACTGTAGGAGGGAGGGGCCTCTACACCTACAGTAGGAGAGGGAGGGGCCTCTTCACCTACAGTAGAAAAGGGAGGGGCATCTACATCTACTGTAGGAGTGGGAGGGGCCTCTACATCTACTGTAGGAGAGGGAGGGGCCTCAACACCTACTGTAGGAGAGGGAGGGGCCTCTACACCTACTGTAGGAGAGGGAGGGGCCTCTACACCTACTGTAGGAGAGGGAGGGGCCTCAACACCTACTGTAGGAGAGGGAGGGCCAGCAGGAGGGGAAATAACACAGACAAGCTAAGGTGTGTTGGCAGTCAGACCCAATTAGCATCGGGGACGAGTTAGCATCGGGGAAGGTTAGCAGGGCTGACCTGGATGTACTTCATGAAGCGGTGGCACTTGCCACAGCGGGACAGGGGCTTCCCGCTGGCAGCGATGGGAGAGAAGGAGACCTCCATCAGCTCGTCCATACCTGGAGACCAAGAGAGACAGGAACAGGAACCATGCAGACACAACTCCCCTGATCAACCTCTCATTCTAACATCACAGGATGGGGGAGGGGTCAACCTCTCATTCTAACATCACAGGATGGGGGAGGGGTCTACCTCTCATTCTAACATCACAGGATGGGGGAGGGGTCAACCTCTCATTCTAACCATCACAGGATGGGGGAGGGGTCAACCTCTCATTCTAACATCACAGGATGGGGGAGGGGTCAACCTCTCATTCTAACCATCACAGGATGGGGGAGGGGTCAACCTCTCATTCTATCATCACAGGATGGGGGAGGGGTCAACCTCTCATTCTAACATCACAGGATGGGGGAGGGGTCAACCTCTCATTCTAACCATCACAGGATGGGGGAGGGGTCAACCTCTCATTCTAACATCACAGGATGGGGGAGGGGTCAACCTCTCATTCTAACATCACAGGATGGGGGAGGGGTCAACCTCTCATTCTAACATCACAGGATGGGGGAGGGGTCAACCTCTCATTCTAACATCACAGGGTGGGGGAGGGGTCTACCTCTCATTCTAACATCACAGGATGGGTGGAGGAGGGTCTGACTCACTGGGGATGGAGTCAACAAAGTAGTGGAACTTCCTCTTGAAGATGTCCAGCGTGTGCTGCAGGACCTGCTGGAAGTTGGCCTGGCCCTGCGCTATCAGGGTCAGCTGCTTCTCCACAGCACTGCGGATGGTAGGGAGGACCAGCTCTGCATCTGAGGGAAGGAGGGAGGGAAGGAGGGAGGGAGGGAGGGAGGGAGGGAGGGAAGGAGGGAGGGAGGGAAGGAGGGAGGGAAGGAGGGAGGGAAGGAGGGAGGGAAGGAGGGAGGGAAAGCATCAAACAGAGAGGTACACTAAAGGCATACTCTGTCATTATTTTGTCATGTAAGAAAATGTGGCTTTTAATAACACCTGCACAACCTGTGTTCCACACACCCTGTGCTCCACACACCCTGTGCTCCCCACACCCTGTGCTCCACACCCTGTGCTCCACACACCCTGTGCTCCACACACCCTGTGCTCCCACCCTGTGCTCCACACACCCTGTGCTCCCCACACCCTGTGCTCCACACACCCTGTGCTCCCCACCCTGTGCTCCACACACCCTGTGCTCCCCACACCCTGTGCTCCCCACCCTGTGCTCCACACACCCTGTGCTCCACACACCCTGTGCTCCACACCCTGTGCTCCACACACCCTGTGCTCCACACACCCTGTGCTCCCCACCCTGTGCTCCACACACCCTGTGCTCCCCACCCTGTGCTCCACACACCCTGTGCTCCACACACCCTGTGCTCCACACCCTGTGCTCCACACCCTGTGCTCCCCACACCCTGTGCTCCACACCCTGTGCTCCACACCCTGTGCTCCACACACCCTGTGCTCCACACCCTGTGCTCCCCACCCTGTGCTCCACACCCTGTGCTCCACACCCTGTGCTCCACACCTTGTGCTCCACACCCTGTGCTCCACACCCTGTGCTCCCCACCCTGTGCTCCACACCCTGTGCTCCACACCTTGTGTTCCCCACACCCTGTGCTCCACACCCTGTGCTCCACACCCTGTGCTCCACACCCTGTGCTCCCCACACCCTGTGCTCCACACCCTGTGCTCCACACCCTGTGCTCCCCACCCTGTGCTCCACACCCTGTGCTCCCCACACCCTGTGCTCCACACCTTGTGTTCCCCACACCCTGTGCTCCACACCCTGTGCTCCACACCCTGTGCTCCACACCCTGTGCTCCCCACACCCTGTGCTCCACACCCTGTGCTCCCCACCCTGTGCTCCACACCCTGTGCTCCCCACACCCTGTGCTCCACACCTTGTGTTCCCCACACCCTGTGCTCCACACCCTGTGCTCCACACCCTGTGCTCCCCACACCCTGTGCTCCACACCCTGTGTTCCACACCCTGTGCTCCACACCCTGTGCTCCACACCCTGTGCTCCCCACCCTGTGCTCCACACCCTGTGCTCCCCACACCCTGTGCTCCACACCTTGTGTTCCCCACACCCTGTGCTCCACACCCTGTGCTCCACACCCTGTGCTCCCCACACCCTGTGCTCCACACCCTGTGTTCCACACCCTGTGCTCCACACCCTGTGCTCCACACACCCTGTGTTCCACACCCTGTGCTCCCCACACCCTGTGCTCCACACCCTGTGCTCCACACCCTGTGCTCCACACACCCTGTGCTCCACACCCTGTGCTCCACACCCTGTGCTCCACACCCTGTGCTCCCCACACCCTGTGCTCCACACCCTGTGCTCCACACCCTGTGCTCCCCACACCCTGTGCTCCACACCCTGTGCTCCCCACACCCTGTGCTCCACACACCCTGTGCTCCACACACCCTGTGCTCCACACCCTGTGCTCCCCACACCCTGTGCTCCACACACCCTGTGCTCCACACACCTGTCTTGTAGTAGCCGTGCACCAGCACGATGCCGAGGTTGGTGGGTTTGAGCTTGCGTCCGTTCTCCACCGTCACATAGTTCCTCTGACACACGTTGTTGATGTGGACAGGGATGCTGGCGTCGGTGCCTGGAGGGTTAGGGTTAGGGTTAGTGCCTGGAGGGTTAGGGTTAGGGTTAGTGCCTGGAGGGTTAGGGTTAGTGCCTGGAGGGTTAGGGTTAGGGTTAGTGCCTGGAGGGTTAGGGTTAGGGTTAGTGCCTGGAGGGTTAGGGTTAGGGTTAGTGCCTGGAGGACAGGAGCACGTGTGTGTTAGGGTCCAGGTACTAACTCTTTTATAACTGAATCTATAGACTTGTTGTTATAGAATGTGTTATAATAACAGTGCAGAGAAATAAATACAGTAAATAGATTACATAAAAAGTATATAATAAAAATAGAAAGGAGAAGAATCTAGGAGGTCTGCTGGTGTGGGCTGAACACAGCTGAGCTGACTGACCGATGCCATGTTTCTGAACACAGGTGAACACAGCTGAGCTGACTGACCGATGCCATGTTTCTCCATGAGGGTGATGAGCTCAGACTCAGTCAGGTAGTCTGGAGGGCTGGTCTGCTTCTCCACCAGCCTGATGTCCTCCACGCTGAACACGTCCCCACACTCACACACCGGCATGGCCTCCTCCAGGGGGATGCCCTGCCACGGCATCACCTCCGTGAACCCTGGAGGGTCACACACACACACACACACTGAACTACACGCACAGGTTAATGAACTACACACACACACACACACACACACACACTGAACTACACGCACACGTTAATGAACTACACACACATACACACACACACACACACACGTTACTAAACTACAAGCACAAACATTACTGAACCACACACACACGTTTGTTTACGTTACTTGATGAGTAAAAACAGCCAATCAGCTACATCATCTGGTTGATAATATGGACCCAGACCTTACCAGTAGATCTGGAGTCAGACCTTACCAGTAGGTCTGGAGTCAGACCTTACCAGTAGATCTGGAGTCAGACCTAACCAGTAGATCTGGAGTCAGACCTAACCAGTAGATCTGGAGTCAGACCTTACCGGCTGAGATGAGCGTCTTTCCGCTGCAGGAGAAGATCTCGGAGGCGATGGTGAAGGTGATGGTGGTCTGGAGATACTTGCAGTCCTGGCTGATGGTGGCGATGAAGTGTCGGGTGATGTACTCAAACAGGCGCCAGCCATCACTTCCTGCAGGGAGAGACAAACCCCTCTGCATTAGCTATGTACTCAAACAGGCGCCAGCCATCACTTCCTGCAGGGAGAGACAAACCCCTCTGCATTAGCTATGTACTCAAACAGGCACCAGACATCACTTCCTGCAGGGAGAGACAAACCCCTCTGCATTAGCTATGTACTCAAACAGGCACCAGCCATCACTTCCTGCAGGGAGAGACAAACCCCTCTGCATTAGCTATGTACTCAAACAGGCGCCAGCCATCACTTCCTGCAGGGAGAGGCAGTTTGTCTGCATTAGCTTTAAATGCAGTATCAAGATAACTGAAGAGGTCTGTCAACACGAGCATTACACATGCATAATATCTCATCTCTATGTCCATGTAGAGGCGCCCACCCAGCTCGCTCTCTGAGGCTGCCCTCATGGGGGTGATGGGGGGGTGGTCGCCCGCGTCTGACCCCTTCCTGGGCCGGTTCAGACCCTCCGACAGCAGGGCCTTCACCTGGGGGGACAAACCATCACCATTCATGCACCTGTATCGGGTTTTCAAGGATGTGTGTGTGTGTGACTGTGTCCTGGCCATGCTCACCTCCTGAGCCCAGTAGGGGTGGCTGGCCTGCTGCTTCAGCGCCCCCTTCAGGTCAAAGTTGTCATGGTACTGCGTGGTCTCTGTGCGGGGGTAGCTGATGTAGCCCTGAGTGTACAGGCGCTCCGCTATCTGCATGGTGTGCTGGGGACCCATCCCTGCAACACACACACAGTCACTAACACACACACACCCTGCAGCAACACACACACAGTCACTAACACACACACACCCTGCAGCAACACACACACAGTCACTAACACACACACACCCTGCAGCAACACACACACAGTCACTAACACACACACACCCTGCAGCAACACACACACCAGTCACTAACACACACACACCCTGCAGCAACACACACACAGTCACTAACACACACACACCCTGCAGCAACACACACACAGTCACTAACACACACACACCCTGCAGCAACACACACACAGTCACTAACACACACACACCCTGCAGCAACACACACACCAGTCACTAACCCACACACACCCTGCAGCAACACACACACAGTCACTAACACACACACACCCTGCAGCAACACACACACAGTCACTAACACACACACACCCTGCAGCAACACACACCAGTCACTAACACACACACACCCTGCAGCAACACACACACACAGTCACTAACACACACACACCCTGCAGCAACACACACACCAGTCACTAACACACACACACCCTGCAGCAACACACACACCAGTCACTAACACACACACACCCTGCAGCAACACACACACAGTCACTAACACACACACACCCTGCAGCAACACACACACAGTCACTAACACACACACACCCTGCAGCAACACACACACCAGTCACTAACACACACACACCCTGCAGCAACACACACACAGTCACTAACACACACACACCCTGCAGCAACACACACACCAGTCACTAACACACACACACCCTGCAGCAACACACACACAGTCACTAACACACACACACCCTGCAGCAACACACACACCAGTCACTAACACACACACACCCTGCAGCAACACACACACAGTCACTAACACACACACACCCTGCAGCAACACACACACAGTCACTAACACACACACACCCTGCAGCAACACACACACAGTCACTAACACACACACACCCTGCAGCAACACACACACAGTCACTAACACACACACACCCTGCAGCAACACACACACCAGTCACTAACACACACACACCCTGCAACAACACACACACAGTCACTAACACACACACACCCTGCAGCAACACACACACCAGTCACTAACACACACACACCCTGCAGCAACACACACACAGTCACTAACACACACACACCCTGCAGCAACACACACACCAGTCACTAACACACACACACCCTGCAGCAACACACACACAGTCACTAACACACACACACCCTGCAGCAACACACACACAGTCACTAACACACACACACCCTGCAGCAACACACACACAGTCACTAACACACACACACCCTGCAGCAACACACACACAGTCACTAACACACACACACCCTGCAGCAACACACACACCAGTCACTAACCCACACACACCCTGCAGCAACACACACACCAGTCACTAACCCACACACACCCTGCAGCAACACACACACCAGTCACTAACCCACACACACCCTGCAGCAACACACACCAGTCACGAACATAAACATAAATTATTCCAAAACAACACTACTGTATAAGCACTTCAAACATGTAAGGCCATATGTTTCACTGTCTGCTGGCTATGATGTTCTCCTACACAAAGGGATCCTAAATGCCTGAATGATTCACTGCCCTTAAATGGATTGACGGCACTAAAAGCCCAGACGGCTGCTCTTCATTTAGTTGAATAGAAGCACAGCGGAAGGTAGAAGCGGTGTGACCCTGACTGAGCTAATGGACCTGACGTCCCAGCAGGCGCTTGTTACCCAGAGAGGAGCTGGCCACGCGCAGCATCTCCACCGTGTTCAGGGCCTGGGGCCGAGGCTTGGCCTTCTCCTTCTTGCTCACAGACTCCACCTGCAGGACAGAAGACAGCATGACGGGGGGAGAAGCCTTGGGATTGGAAAAGCCAGAGCAACAAGTTCACACTCTGTACAGCTGACACTTTAGGTGAGATTAATGACTTGTGAAGCCATGCCTTCCATGTGTCTAATCAGTTGTCAGAAGGGCATGTTCTCAACAGTGGTTTGACAACAGGTGCCAGTAGAGGGGGTGATGTCGGAGTGAGGTGAGGTGGTGATGTCAGAGTGAGGTGAGGTGGTGATGTCAGAGTGAGGTGAGGTGGTGATGTCAGAGTGAGGTGAGGTGGGGATGTCGGGGTGAGGTGGTGATGTCGGAGTAAGGTGAGGTGGTGATGTCGGGGTGAGGTGAGGAAGTGATGTCAGAGTGAGGTGAGGTGGTGATGTTGGGGTGAGGTGAGGTGGAGATGTCGGGATGAGGTGAGGTGGTGCTGTTGAGTCCTGTGTGACGGTCTCACCTTGGCTTCTCTGGAGGTCTTGACTAAGTTGACAAACATCTGCCCCACGTCCCTGTCGAAGACCCTCCCTCTGTCCCAGTCCAGAGTCAAGGGGCTGTCCTTCCCCTTGAACACCTACACACACACAGTTTAAACCTTAGCTTTTTGCGGTGGTTATAGGTCAGGCAAGGCTGATGATCACAACAAATCCCAACAATCTGAGCTGTGAGCATGTTGATGATGCCAGGTTCTCACCTTGGGCTGGAGGACCCAGTAGGTTTCTGGTTTGAAGGACTGGATCTTGTCGTGGCGCTCCACACAGAAGCCCAGTGTGGGGGTCTGGCAGGGCCCGAACGAGATGAGCGACGAGTCCAGATTCCCATATTTACCCTGGAAGTACTTGGTCTGGAACCTGGTAATAACAAAGAGGCACCCGGAAGCAACAAGTTTGATTCAAGTCCGGAATTATCTAACTTACACATCTGGAAATAGGCCTCTCATGCTCTAAACTGGATAAAATGAGGTCCCGCTTCTAACCAGTTTCATGCCTTCCCCCGGCAGGTTCCCTGAGGGGGCAGGTTCCCTAAGGGGGCAGGTTCCCTAAGGGGGCAAGTTCCCTAAGGGGGCAAGTTCCCTAAGGGGGCAGGTTCCCTGAGGGGGCAGGTTCCCTAAGGGGGCAGGTTCCCTGAGGGGGCAAGTTCCCTGAGGGGGCAGGTTCCCTAAGGGGGCAGGTTCCCTGAGGGGGCAAGTTCCCTAAGGGGGCAAGTTCCCTAAGGGGGCAGGTTCCCTGAGGGGGCAGGTTCCCTAAGGGGGCAGGTTCCCTAAGGGGGCAGGTTCCCTGAGGGGGCAGGTTCCCTGATGGGGCAGGTTCCCAAAGGGGGCAGGTTCCCTAAGGGGGCAGGTTCCCTGAGGGGGCAGGTTCCCTGATGGGGCAGGTTCCCTAAGGGGGCAGGTTCCCTAAGGGGGCAGGTTCCCTGAGGGGGCAGGTTTCCTGTGGGGGCAGGTTTCCAGGGGGGGCAGGTTCCCTAAGGGGGCAGGTTCCCTGAGGGGGCAGGTTTCCTGTGGGGGCAGGTTTCCTGTGGGGGCAGTTTTCCTGGGGGGGCAGGTTCCCTAAGGGGGCAGGTTCCCTGAGGGGGCAGGTTTCCTGTGGGGGCAGGTTCCCTAAGGGGGCAGGTTTCCTGAGGGGGCAGGTTTCCTGAGGGGGCATGTTTCCTGTGGGGGCATGTTTCCTGGGGGGGCATGTTTCCTGTGGGGGCAGGTTCCCTAAGGGGGCAGGTTCCCTGAGGGGGCAGGTTCCCTGAGGGGGCAGGTTCTCTGAGGGGGCAGGTTCCCTGAGGGGGCAGGTTCCCTAAGGGGGCAGGTTCCCTGAGGGGGCAGGTTCCCTGAGGGGGCAGGTTCCCTAAGGGGGCAGGTTCTCTGAGGGGGCAGGTTCCCTAAGGGGGCAGGTTTCCTGAGGGGGCAGGTTCCCTGAGGGGGCAGGTTCCCTGAGGGGGCAGGTTCCCTAAGGGGGCAGGTTCCCTGAGGGGGCAGGTTCCCTGAGGGGGCAGGTTTCCTAAGGGGGCAGGTTCTCTGAGGGGGCAGGTTCCCTGAGGGGGCAGGTTTCCTGAGGGGGCAGGTTCCCTGAGGGGGCAGGTTCCCTAAGGGGGCAGGTTCTCTAAGGGGGCAGGTTCTCTAAGGGGGCAGGTTCTCTGAGGGGGCAGGTTCTCTAAGGGGGCAGGTTCTCTAAGGGGGCAGGTTCTCTGAGGGGGCAGGTTCTCTAAGGGGGCAGGTTCTCTGAGGGGGCAGGTTCCCTGAGGGGGCAGGTTCTCTAAGGGGGCAGGTTCTCTGAGGGGGCAGGTTCCCTGAGGGGGCAGGTTCCCTGAGGGGGCAGGTTCTCTGAGGGGGCAGGTTCTCTAAGGGGGCAGGTTCTCTAAGGGGGCAGGTTCTCTGAGGGGGCAGGTTCTCTGAGGGGGCAGGTTCTCTGAGGGGGCAGGTTCCCTGAGGGGGCAGGTTCTCTAAGGGGGCAGGTTCTCTGAGGGGGCAGGTTCCCTGAGGGGGCAGGTTCCCTGAGGGGGCAGGTTCTCTAAGGGGGCAGGTTCTCTAAGGGGGCAGGTTCTCTAAGGGGGCAGGTTCCCTGAGGGGGCAGGTTCTCTAAGGGGGCAGGTTCTCTAAGGGGGCAGGTTCCCTGAGGGGGCAGGTTCTCTAAGGGGGCAGGTTCTCTAAGGGGGCAGGTTCCCTGAGGGGGCAGGTTCTCTAAGGGGGCAGGTTCTCTAAGGGGGCAGGTTCTCTAAGGGGGCAGGTTCTCTGAGGGGGCAGGTTCTCTGAGGGGGCAGGTTCTCTAAGGGGGCAGGTTCTCTAAGGGGGCAGGTTCTCTAAGGGGGCAGGTTCCCTGAGGGGGCAGGTTCTCTAAGGGGGCAGGTTCTCTAAGGGGGCAGGTTCTCTAAGGGGGCAGGTTCCCTGAGGGGGCAAGTTCCCTGAGGGGGCAGGTTCTCTAAGGGGGCAGGTTCTCTAAGGGGGCAGGTTCTCTAAGGGGGCAGGTTCTCTGAGGGGGCAGGTTCCCTGAGGGGGCAGGTTCTCTAAGGGGGCAGGTTCTTTAAGGGGGCAGGTTCTCTAAGGGGGCAGGTTCTCTAAGGGGGCAGTACCGTGTGAAGGCACAGCCGATGCGCAGGTCCAGCTCCTGCCGAGCGTCCACAGACAGCGCCTCGTTGCGGTTGGGCTCACCCAACCGGCTCATGGCGCTAAAGATGTCTGTGTCGGTGATGGAGCTGAACTTGGCACGGAAGACGCTCTGCTCCGAGTTGTAGGACCTGTTCATCACGGGCTGGATGGCATCCAGGACCTGGAGGCAGGAAGGGGGAGAGAGGAGGAGGGAGAGGGGAGGAGGGAGGGGGGAGAGCGGATCACATGCTGGGTTTAGCTCGGCGATGAAGCATTTGACTGAAGTTGTGTGAGTACAGAAAAACAGAGTATTTAGAAATCCGTAATTTGTGATTACCTCAAAACAGATGTTCTCTCCCTCTTTGTCGCAGTCCAGCCACAGAACCACACAGTCACAACCTTTAGCTTCCACCTGGAGACACACCCAGGACCAACAGGGGTTGTTATGATCAGTGACCTTTGCACTTTTGTAAAGCTCTCTCTTGAAAGTCGATTTGGATAAAATCGTCTGCTAAATGAATAAATGTAAACGTTACACCCGACCAGCAGAACACCACGGGTGGTGGCCAACACATTTCAGGCATGAGTTATTAACTCAATCTGGACAGAGCGCACCTCCTGAAGGCTCAGAGCAGACCCCAGGTGAGACTCACCTCCTGAAGGCTCAGAGCAGACCCCAGGTGAGACTCACCTCCTGAAGGCTCAGAGCAGACCCCAGGTGAGACTGACCTCCTGAAGGCTCAGAGCAGACCCCAGGTGAGACTCACCTCCTGAAGGCTCAGAGCAGACCCCAGGTGAGACTCACCTCCTGAAGGCCCAGAGCAGACCCCAGGTGAGACTCACCTCCTGAAGGCTCAGAGCAGACCCCAGGTTAGACTCACCTCCTGAAGGCTCAGAGCAGACCCCAGGTGAGACTCACCTCCTGAAGGCTCAGAGCAGACCCCAGGTGAGACTGACCTCCTGAAGGCTCAGAGCAGACCCCAGGTGAGACTCACCTCCTGAAGGCTCAGAGCAGACCCCAGGTGAGACTCACCTCCTGAAGGCTCAGAGCAGACCCCAGGTGAGACTCACCTCCTGAAGGCTCAGAGCAGACCCCAGGTGAGACTGACCTCCTGAAGGCTCAGAGCAGACCCCAGGTGAGACTCACCTCCTGAAGGCTCAGAGCAGACCCCAGGTGAGACTCACCTGCAGGAACTTGACCATGTTGAGTTTGGGGTTGGCCTCCTTCTTCTCCGTGGGAGCCGTACTGAAGAGCTCAGCAGGGTCCACCTTGTCCCAGTTGTTGTACTTCCCTGGAAACAGACGACAGTGAGAAGCACCGTTAGGTAGGCTGACGAGACACAGGAAGTGGATCTGGGGGTTCAAGACACAGGAAGTGGATCTGGGGGTTCAAGACACAGGAAGTGGATCTGGGGGTTCAGAGACACAGTAAGTGGATCTGGGGGTTCAGAGACACAGGAAGTGGATCTGGGGGTTCAGAGACACACCTATGAAGTCCAGGCTCATGACGTGTCCACACACGGAGGTCATCTTGAATCGTGCACTTTGACCCTGGAAGCTGCCAACGTACTCATGCACTGAGCATGCTCCGTTGAGTCCTTTGCGACTGGAGCAGGATCCTGTTGAACAGCGGATGAGTATGGTTACATTTGGTAAACATGTTAGAAAATATCAGTGACAATAATTGAATGACAGGCCTCTTTCCTTCCAACATCAGTTTATCTTTGTGACATTTGTGCAATTTGATTTGATAGATGTGGACAAGCATTTAAACTCTGACCAAAAGACCATTACTACGGTGAGAACGCTCCTCCATTCTCATCAAACAGTCATGCCGTCCCCTCTGACGTCTCTAAAGTCTGGATGCAGCTCAGTACTTCCGGTCGGAAGTACACAGACATAAACTAAACTGAACTTTTACCTGTAATCTTTACAACTGACCGATCTAAACCGATTTGAGGCGGAACTCCCTTTTAGTGTATTAATGGGGCTAATACGAAGGCTAAATGCAAAATTGTGAATCGTTTAATGAAATGCTCATCCCAAGCCAGGGCTATGTGCTAATGGGAGGCCTTGAAAAGCGCATCGTGAATGGAGAGCCAGTGACTAAGCGACGAGACTCATCCCCGCCCTCAAGTTAAAGGTTGAGGATAGTTTGTATAGTGCTTTGAGCCTAGACCAGACCATTCCCTCACACTGCCTGAAAATGCCTTTCCACGATGTGCAACAATCAATGAAAAAATCCAAATTCTCACTCACCTTTTGACAATATTTTGGCAATGGACTGTGCCAATGAAGGCTTCTCTGCTACCATCAATATAGTTTTCATGCTGAAATTGAAAACGATATATCTTCGGGATTTCTCGATTAAAAAAATATGTCTAGTAAGTAAGCTACTGTTGCTAGCTAGCATTAACTAGCCTAGCTATCAAACGAGCTACAGTAGATAGATATACCTAGTGCTACATCTGCAAGATAAGTTAACTAGCTACCTTGACCTGTTGGTAAAACGTTAGGTTTTAGCCAGCTGTTTTGTGTCCTATCTCGACAATGCCAATGTATCCGTCCAGCTTCAAATGCTATTTATCGCCCAAATTAAAGAAAGCATCAATATGATAGAAAATATTGGTCGTTGTTGTCAATTTTACCGGTACGGGCGGCCATGATGGTATAGATGTGTTTCCGGGTGAAAGGCTTGACTGGTGCTGAGAAAGTTAGCTAGCTAGCCAAGTTCAGTGCATGGTTTAACCAGACATTCTCTGGTTTAACGTTAAATGGCCACAGCATCTGGACTGGATTTTTCCGTGTACTTGGGGAGGCTTAAAGGAGTAAAGGCAAAAAATGAGCTTATTTGGGGGTATTTTGGGCATATTCAATTAGTGTATAGCTCATTAGCATATTAAAATTCATTTTTAAAAGAAACTTGTAATACAACACATTTTACTATTCATGGATAGTTTCATTGTGTAAAGTTTTATTTTGATAGGAGTCAAGGAAAAAAATAGCCCCATTAGGGTGTAATGTTGCCTGGCCTTATTGGCACACATCTTGGTTTGATGAGAATTTAACATATTTCCTCAACTAGGATTTCTTAGAACTTTTAGTATGTTGTTTTGGACACCTCATAGAAATGATCTAAGTTGCCAAAAAATATTTTACAATTAGTCTGTTGTAAACCGCTACTTTGACTGGACTATTAGAGCAAGTGAAACACATTGGAAATCTCTGTTTAGGTGGATCAGACGGCATGGCCTGGACTGAATCTTAGGTGTGTACTATGGGACGATGTAGGCCTGGAGAAGAGGGCTTGGTAGTCCAGAAGGCAGCAGGGTGGGGTAGGAGGGTGGGGCAGGAGGGTGGGGCAGGTGGGGCAGGTTTGGTCAACTTTAGAGGTTTTATTTCAATGGATGTTCCAGTGAACTGTTTTTTTTTTTAATTTAAATTTCAAACGTTATGACGCACATATGAACTCATTAAATGCCTTTGCCAAGGCTAAATGGTAATGATGGATATTCTATCACAATAGAATATCCTCCCCCCATCCAGACTCTCCTTCCCTGGAGTATAAATGTCGCCACAGTCCGACACGATGGACACCGAACTGGATCAATCTGAAAGGAGACCTGAGGTATCCACGAGCCCCAGACAACATCCGTCCAGAACCTCCTGCTCCGAAACAACCTCCAAGACCATCATCATCCCAGCATGCAACAGATCCAGGTGAGCCACTGTGTGGGGATGACTTGCTACCTGGAGTAATAGCTTGATAAGGATGTGATGGTGTACAGGTGATGGGAGGTAAGTGATTCCCACTGATGAACTATAGACTATGAGGTGATTGTGTTTGATGTGACTTTGTGAAGGAGTTTGGCTTTCCCTTAGACAAGTAATATCCCACATCACTTCTCACTGGTGGGTAAGAACTTGCAGTTAGTATTTAATTTTAAAACTATAAATCTTTATAGCATCATCTAAGTCTATCAGATCAAATGATACCCTCCGCTATTCCAGCCACAGAGCTGAAACCAAACCCTCCTCCTCCTCCTCCTGCAGGTCTTTCGGCTGCTCGTGGTCTGCTCGCTGGTCCTGCGCCAGTGCCTGGCAGGGCCCCTGGGGGGCCAATGTGTAGATGAGGCCTACTGCACCAGCAGCCTGGAGGAGTACCACGCCCAGCTTGTCAGCCTGCCCAACAGCATCAACAAGCGCAGTGTAGCCCCCTGGAGCTATGTGTGAGTAGCTGACTCAGGACACTCCTACATGGGATAACTAGGTTCCTATCCTACCCTGTAGACAATAAAGGGTGAATGCAACATAGTCAAGGACTGTTGTGAATATTCTTAATTCACCAGCATGGTGGTTGAGTAAGTATTCAGCTTAGGTTTCAGTTACATTTTTAAAACGGTAAATCTGTCCCCCACACTTTGTTTAGATTTTTTTTGTACGGCCGCATCCTCGGTTACAAAAAGACAAAACTGCCCCACCCACCTGTAAAAACCAACCTTCACCCCTGGTTCAGCTGGAGGAGAATTGGTACCTTGATTTAACACGTTTCTCTCTCTTTCCAAGGGAGCACATTGACCTGAACAGGGTCCCTCAGGTCATCTATGAGGCTAACTGCCTGACCAGCCACTCCTGCAGAGGACTGGACAGCAGCCTGGAGACCCTCCCCATCACCTTGAGGATGCCTGTTCTCAGGAAGAGCACCCGCTGTGCCACCTACTCTCTGGAATATGAAGCCATTAACATAGCCTGTATATGCGCTACATCTAGACAAGGCTTATTCTAAGCATGGGATATTAAACTGTATATTTTTGTTTTACATTATGTATTCATGTTGATGTTGAGAATATTATGTTCACCTGAGGGGAGTTAGAATCAGTTGTTAAATGCAGGATGCTCAAGCACCCCTAAATTTAATCTCAGCACCCCTAAAAATAATAATAAATGTTATTTTTTTATGATTATGGTTTATTATCATTTGATGCTGGTAGTTCATGAAGGGACATACTTAGTTTTTTCATTAATTCAATATTTTGCATAATAAATAATGTATTAATTGTTATCCAGTAAATTAGGGATTTATTAGCAAGGGGTTTAACACTTTTGCAAGGCACTGTATTCATGTCACATTATCATTGGGGGCTGAGCACCCCTAATGGTCTGATCCTAGAATTGCCCCTGGTTAGTTGTTTTGTTGTGTTGCAAATGTCACTTATAAGTATTATGATTTATAATCATGAACCCATGTCAACTTCCTATAATCAATAAATTTCCCACCTCACAGAAAAAAATATGTAGGTGTTTTATATGTTCTTTGAATACAGCTGGATTTAGAACGAGTCCCTTTCAGAAAAGCACAGAGGACTATGAGCTTGGAGTCTACAAACATCATTGCACTGCCAGATTCTTTTCATAATTTGCCATATTATGGTCAAGGTGCACAAATCCAGGGTGTCCAATTCAGATACTTAAAAAGAATAAGAATAATCACACACATATGTGGATCCAAGACACCATGGTTTCCCTTTGTCCTAAGGTTTCCTGCACTACTGTTGCATAAGGCAACCTTCTAAACAGCCTGTTCTGTAGCTGCAGAGTTTTATGAATATAATTTGTCGATTACTTTACTGTTTACTTTTTTGATTACTTTTCGAGCAACTTTTACTTTTCAATAGGGATCCCCTTATCACTGTCTTCACACCCTCTCTTGATGTGAGTCATTGTTTAACAATAAAAACCTTGTCAATTAATTCCTTTATCGTACACAAATAAGGGAATCTGTATTTCTAACTTTTTAGATATCGGTCATAATGAACACCTATTTGACAAGATTTGCCCCCAAAACATGCGCTGTAGAAACTGGTTCGAGTTAAGGGATGCGCTTCAATGCCGCTATCTATTGGTTTATTGTGAGCAGTACAAGTGCAGTTTTAACAGTCAACCACGAGAGAGCAGTATTAAAGCTGCAAGTCGCTTTGGATAAGACTGTCTGCTAAATGACTAAATGTAAATAAATGTAAAGCGCTGCCCTATGACTCTGTTTAATTAGTTTGTATTTAAAGAGAGTAAATATAACATGTAATGCTCACATCAAACCACTGGATAGCGGTATGGGTCTTTTATGGAAATGTTTTTCTAAAATGTCTTTCATTAAATTACCAAGACCAGTAAATAAAGAGATTCTGTTTCAAAGTCAGGTGTTGAGCCCTTACAGTACACAGGACTAATGATAAGAAACTATGACCACAATTCCAACCTAACTCTTGAGACTGTCACATGAATCCACCGACCTGCTCCATCCAAACCTGCTCCATCCAGACCTGTTCACCCAGACCTGCTCCACCCAGACCTGCTCCACCCTGACCTGCTCCACCCAGACCTGCTCCTGGAAGCTGCAGCCGGTTGATTCAGCTCCTCCAGGCTGCAGGCCTCAGTAGGACCTCCAGGCTGCAGGGCTCAATCAGATCAGGATGGAGGACAGGGGTACGTGTGCAGGGGGGCAAAGAAAGGAGGTCGGCTCTGTATCTTTTGGGATGGTGATGGGGTGGTGACCCACAGGCAGATGGTTGGGGGTTGGGGGGGCGTTGGGGGTTGGGAGGGGGGAGAAGGGAGGGGTAATAAGACAGATTTATTTTCCTTCCCTGTCCCTTGAAAGTCAATTAAATGCATCCTCCAGCTCCCAGCCTGCTGCAGGGTCCTCTAGCTCCCAGCCTGCTGCAGGGTCCTCTAGCTCCCAGCCTGCCTGCTGCAGGGTCCTCTAGCTCCCAGCCTGCCTGCTGCAGGGTCCTCTAGCTCCCAGCCTGCCTGCTGCAGGGTCCTCTAGCTCCCAGCCTGCTGCAGGGTCCTCTAGCTCCCAGCCTGCTGCAGGGTCCTCTAGCTCCCAGCCTGCTGCAGGGTCCTCTAGCTCCCAGCCTGCTGCAGGGTCCTCTAGCTCCCAGCCTGCTGCAGGGTCCTCTAGCTCCCAGCCTGCCTGCTGCAGGGTCCTCTAGCTCCCAGCCTGCCTGCTGCAGGGTCCTCTAGCTCCCAGCCTGCCTGCTGCAGGGTCCTCTAGCTCCCAGCCTGCCTGCTGCAGGGTCCTCTAGCTCCCAGCCTGCTGCAGGGTCCTCTAGCTCCCAGCCTGCTGCAGGGTCCTCTAGCTCCCAGCCTGCTGCAGGGTCCTCTAGCTCCCAGCCTGCTGCAGGGTCCTCTAGCTCCCAGCCTGCCTGCTGCAGGGTCCTCTAGCTCCCAGCCTGCCTGCTGCAGGGTCCTCTAGCTCCCAGCCTGCCTGCTGCAGGGTCCTCTAGCTCCCAGCCTGCCTGCTGCAGGGTCCTCTAGCTCCCAGCCTGCTGCAGGGTCCTCTAGCTCCCAGCCTGCCTGCTGCAGGGTCCTCTAGCTCCCAGCCTGCCTGCTGCAGGGTCCTCTAGCTCCCAGCCTGCTGCAGGGTCCTCTAGCTCCCAGCCTGCCTGCTGCAGGGTCCTCTAGCTCCCAGCCTGCTGCAGGGTCCTCTAGCTCCCAGCCTGCCTGCTGCAGGGTCCTCTAGCTCCCAGCCTGCTGCAGGGTCCTCTAGCTCCCAGCCTGCTGCAGGGTCCTCTAGCTCCCAGCCTGCTGCAGGGTCCTCTAGCTCCCAGCCTGCTGCAGGGTCCTCTAGCTCCCAGCCTGCTGCAGGGTCCTCTAGCTCCCAGCCTGCCTGCTGCAGGGTCCTCTAGCTCCCAGCCTGCCTGCTGCAGGGTCCTCTAGCTCCCAGCCTGCCTGCTGCAGGGTCCTCCAGCTCCCAGCCTGCTGCAGGGTCCTCTAGCTCCCAGCCTGCTGCAGGGTCCTCTAGCTCCCAGCCTGCCTGCTGCAGGGTCCTCTAGCTCCCAGCCTGCTGCAGGGTCCTCTAGCTCCCAGCCTGCTGCAGGGTCCTCTAGCTCCCAGCCTGCCTGCTGCAGGGTCCTCTAGCTCCCAGCCTGCTGCAGGGTCCTCTAGCTCCCAGCCTGCTGCAGGGTCCTCTAGCTCCCAGCCTGCCTGCTGCAGGGTCCTCTAGCTCCCAGCCTGCCTGCTGCAGGGTCCTCTAGCTCCCAGCCTGCCTGCTGCAGGGTCCTCTAGCTCCCAGCCTGCCTGCTGCAGGGTCCTCTAGCTCCCAGCCTGCCTGCTGCAGGGTCCTCTAGCTCCCAGCCTGCCTGCTGCAGGGTCCTCTAGCTCCCAGCCTGCTGCAGGGTCCTCTAGCTCCCAGGCTGCTGCAGGGTGGACGGGCTGACAGGTTGCAGCAGATGCATGCGTATGCTAATGAATGACTGGGCTGTTTTACGTGCGTAGAAAGGGGGGAGGGGTCCACTAGTTTTCATGAAATGGGCTAAATATTAAATGTGTTCAAAGTAAAATACAATTTTGCTCAGAAAGTATGTCCAGCTGACATACTTTCTGAAAGATAGTGAGAACTCCTGAACACAGTCTAAATCACAGTGTTCTCTGGTGTTACACACACTGTGTGTGTGTGTGTGACAGTGGAGGGGAGATGGGGGATGTATATCACAGTCAGCTGGTGACTCCGAACCCCCTTCTAACTCACCACTGAAATGGCCACCCACCCTCACAGCCTCACAGCCTCACAGCCTCACAGCCACCCACCCTCACAGCCTCACAGCCTCACAGCCTCACAACCACCCACCCTCACAGCCACCCACCCTCACAGCCTCACAGCCACCCACCCTCACAGCCACTCACCCTCACAGCCTCACAGCCTCACAGCCACCCACCCTCACAGCCTCACAGCCACCCACCCTCACAGCCTCACAGCCTCACAGCCTCACAGCCACCCACCCTCACAGCCTCACAGCCTCACAGCCTCACAGCCTCACAGCCTCACAGCCTCACAGCCTCACAGCCACCCACCCTCACAGCCTCACAGCCTCACAGCCTCACAGCCACCCACCCTCACAGCCACCCACCCTCACAGCCTCACAGCCACCCACCCTCACAGCCACCCACCCTCACAGCCTCACAGCCTCACAGCCTCACAGCCACCCACCCTCACAGACTCACAGCCACCCACCCTCACAGCCTCACAGCCTCACAGCCTCACAGCCTCACAGCCACCCACCCTCACAGCCTCACAGCCTCACAGCCTCACACCCTCACACCCTCACAGCCTCACAGCCACCCACCCTCACAGCCTCACAGCCTCACAGCCTCACAGCCACCCACCCTCACAGCCTCACAGCCTCACAGCCACCCACCCTCACAGCCTCACAGCCTCACAGCCACCCACCCTCACAGCCTCACAGCCTCACAGCCACCCACCCTCACAGCCTCACAGCCTCACAGCCACCCACCCTCACAGCCTCACAGCCTCACAGCCACCCACCCTCACAGCCTCACAGCCTCACAGCCACCCACCCTCACAGCCTCACAGCCTCACAGCCACCCACCCTCACAGCCTCACAGCCTCACAGCCACCCACCCTCACAGCCTCACAGCCTCACAGCCTCACAGCCACCCACCCTCACAGCCTCACAGCCTCACAGCCTCACAGCCACCCACCCTCACAGCCTCACAGCCTCACAGCCTCACAGCCTCACAGCCACCCACCCTCATAGCCTCACAGCCGATGAAATCCTATAGATCCTAACTGATCACGGTCCAGCAGCGTCAGTATGGATCTGCAGCTCTGCATGTGGAGCCCACAGCACAGAGAGCCCACAGCACTGAGAGCCCACAGCACAGAGAGCCCACAGCACAGAGAGCCCACAGCACCGAGAGCCCACAGCACAGAGAGCCCACAGCACAGAGAGCCCACAGCACAGAGAGCCCAGAGAGCCCACAGCACAGAGCCCACAGCACAGAGAGCCCACAGCACAGAAAGCCCACAGCACAGAGAGCCCACAGCACAGAGCTCACAGCACAGAGAGCCCACAGCACAGAGAGCCCACAGCACAGAGAGCCCACAGCACAGAGAGCCCACAGTACAGAGCCCACAGCACAGAGGGGAATGGTGGCCCCTCATCCCCCTGCCCCTTCTCCACCTGCCTCTCCTCTCCCTGCCTCTCCCTGCCCCTCCTCCCCCTGCCCCTGCCCCTGCCCCTCCTCCCCCTGCCTCTCCTCTCCCTGCCCCTCCTCCCCCTACCTCTCCTCTCCCTGCCCCTCCTCCCCCTGCTCCTCCTCTCCCTGCCCCTCCTCGCCCTGCTCCTCCTCCCCCTGCCTCTCCTCTCCCTGCCTCTCATCTCCCTGCTCCTCCTCTCCCTGCCCCTCCTCCCCCTGCCCCTTCTCCCCCTGCCCCTCCTCGCCCTGCTCCTCCTCCCCCTGCCCCTCCTCTCCCTGCTCCTCCTCTCCCTGCCCCTCCTCCCCCTGCCCCTGCCCCTCCTCGCCCTGCTCCTCCTCCCCCTGCCCCTCCTCTCCCTGCTCCTCCTCTCCCTGCCCCTCCTCCCCCTGCCCCTGCCCCTCCTCGCCCTGCTCCTCCTCTCCCTGCCCCTCCTCCCCCTGCCCCTGCCCCTCCTCGCCTTGCTCCTCCTCCCCCTGCCCCTCCTCTCCCTGCTCCTCCTCTCCCTGCCCCTCCTCCCCCTGCCCCTGCCTCTCCTCTCCCTGCTCCTCTTCGCCCTGCCCCTCCTCCCCCTGGCCCTCCTCCCCCTGCCTTCCTCCCCCTGCCCCTCCTCGCCCTGCTCCTCCTCCCCCTGACCCTCCTCCCCCTGCCCCACACCCCTCGTTGTGATTGGGTAGAACAGTGCTGTGACTCTGTGGACGTGTGGTTGCGCCGTTCTCCTGTTACGCTGCCTTATGAGGTCTGTGGCGGCGTTGCCATGGCGACGTGCTCCAGTTTCTTGCCTCTCACCGGATCCAGTAGAATGGAACACGACGCACAGCCTTAGTGCCCGTGCTTAGATCAAACAGGGATGTTGTTGGCCGAGAGGGGGCTCCCTGGGTTATGAGAAGAGACAGGATGAACCTTACAAACATCAGTAGACGCACAGACAGAAAGGGGAAGCAGCTTCGCCATGACAACTGCTAACGTGCACGCGTGGGGAGATGGGCTCACATGCACTAATCAGTCACGCACAGAGCTGAAGGAACTGGCTCCAAGATGGCAGTGTGTATGTCTGTGTATGTGGCCAGAGCATTCAGCAGTCAGAGGGTATTGGGCTGAAGGGGGAGTGTTAGGAGATGTAGAAAGATCTGGAACACAGAAGGAGAAACAGAGAGATGGACACAGGGAGAGAAACAGAGAGAAAAAAGGGAGGGTGGGAGAGAGAGAGAGAGAGAGAGAGAGAGAGAGAGAGAGAGAGAGAGAGAGAGAGAGAGAGAGAGAGAGAGACAGAGAGAGAGAAAGAGAAAGAGAGAGAGAGAGAGAGAGAGAGAGAGAGAGAGAGAGAGAGAGAGAGAGAGAGAGAGAGAGAGAGAGAGAGAGATAGCGTGTGAACAAAGCCCTGATTGCTGAGTCACAGCTTTCTCTCCCCCTGCACCTCTACTTGTCATCTATCACAGAGAGGCTGTTCCTCCTGTTCACTCCTGCTCACCTCACTCTTCTCCTTCCTCTGCTCACCTCACTCTTCTCCTTCCTCTGTGGGTTCTCCCCTTCCACACTGCCCTCTCTACTGAGTTACCACATTCTGTCCTTCATTTGAGTGGCTTCATCTCTCTGTTCTACCCCTCTTGTTCTCTGTCTCATCCTGCGCCTTCTCGTTCTCTGCCTCCTCTTTTCCCAACTTTCGCCTACTCCCTCCCTCTCTTCACCCTGTATCTCCATCCTCCTATGCTCTCCTCTCCTCCCTCCCCCTCTTCACCCTGTATCTCCATCCTCCTATGCTCTCCTCTCCTCCCTCCCCCTCTTCACCCTGTATCTCCATCCTCCTATGCTCTCCTCTCCTCCCTCCACCTCTTCCTTCTTCTCATCCAGTCCACCTCTAGTTCTCCTCCACCCAGTGTTGCCTGAAGAAAATGGTTCTATATGTCGTTAGAGTTAGAAAGTTCTTTAGACTAGCTGTGGGCATTCTGCTGCCAAAGTATGGATTGTAGCACGTAGCTGTTAGAAAGGTCAGTGAGGGTCCAGAAACATGGCCCCTGAAAGGGAACTGAACACACCCCTTAGATAAACCAACATCTTTCAAAATGAACAAGGTAGGAGTCCGACAAGGTAACAGCTATTGGAGGACCACAACAGCCCCCCATTCCCTCGTTGGAATATTGATTTGATTTGATGAGGGTAGCTTCATGCATATCCCCTCTATCCCTCACCACACACCCCTGACCCCTGGCAACCCCCTCCCCCTCTCCTCTCTTCCTCTGTGTGGATGGAAACCATCCCCCCCCACCTCTCTCCCACCCTGCCTTCTCTTTTCCGAGTTCTAACCTAGAATTCCAGAGTTGTTTGAACAGAGTCCTCTCGCCATTGCAATTGGTGCTCTTTGACCTTTCCAGTCATGGTGAGGAGGTATGTGGACAGTAAGGGTGGAATTCCTCTGAAGTTCCAAGTTATGTACATTCTCTCTCTCAGGAGACCAGCAGGAACAGACACATAAACACGCTCACACATTCATTACATACACTCACAAGCAAACACACACATCAATGAATACAATACAATATGGAAGTTTAACACACATAAAAGCAATCATGCTAACATATGAAAACCAATACAGATTTTTTGGGTGACATGCAGACTTAAGTGTATCACCTCACATGGCAACACAACATGTTTGTTCATTCTTTCTCTGGAACCCAAATCTCTTAAATTCCTTGTATGTATTTTTGCTAAAAATCTTCCCAAACATTCCATGTAGAGGAGACAGTGTCCTGAACAGGGGACAATACAAACAGCATTTCAGGAAAAACAAGAGATGGAAAGAGACTGCAGTTACATTGAACAATTTCTTATAATTGTCAGTTATTTTTATCTCTAAAACAACTCTGTTTAAAGGTACTTGTGAATCCTTTTAAATTAAGATTGAAACCACATTTAACCAAAAAGTACCTATTTTCATAGTTCTGATTCAATTTGACTAAAGAAAAAAACGTTGAATGATTTATCAAAAAACTGATTATGTATTTTTCCAAAATGTTTGAATCAACATCAATCTGCCTAAACCATTTGTGATAATTAGTTACTTAAGAAAGCAAGGCCTTTAACATTTTGAGTTACAAAGCTATAAATAACAATAGAGGTGATTTGTAACATGTTTTCATTAGTTGTATTTTATATTATTCCACAAGAAAACAGAAACTGAAGTTATTGATTATCTGTAGCATCTGGTTATTCCATCAAATATTTAGAAGAGATCCAGATCATTTATTTGATGATGGAAGTTTGTTATTTTCCAGTAAAACTTTGCCATACAAATCTCAACAAGCAAATGTGGTGTTATGTTTTTGACATTGATAATGTTCATTGTTCGCTTTTTTTTATTGGTTTTAATTCCTCTAGACAATAACATATTGGTATTTCCTCTAGACAATCTGAAACAATAACATTCTTATTTAATAGCTTACTTAATACCCTCTATAATCTATCAAAACGTAGCTATTCATAACAGAAGTATGTTTGTAAAGGCAACAATTCAATCATTTTGTAGGACATAAAAATAAATGAAAATTATTGTTAAGATATATTTGAAAGGTACAAACATCATAACTTGCATGCTGTTTTCCAAAACAGTCAAATCACAATACTACCAAAATTGTTATCAGTAATTCCTCAATATTTTGGAATTCGTTAAAGACAATTTACATTTGAATATTAGTAAAAAAATGAATTCACTATGACAACAACATTTTATATTTTTCCAATTTCATGTGTTAGTAGTGTAGTGTAAATACTGAACAGGCCTTTTAAGTACAACCACTCTTCAGGTTAATTTCATGCTAATATTACGGTAAGATATGTTGGTCAATCGTAGCCTCATACAAGCCTGTATAGTCAATTGTCCAAAAATAATTAACCCTAAAATATCTTGTTTGAGGTTACAGAATTCACTTCTCTTCTTCTTTGATTATGTCGGCTTGTCCACCAACAGAAATAAGAGATCTATGGTAAATCGTCAAAAAGTATATGACGAAACGTTCTTGTTTTAAGGCGGAAAAGGGAGTACCAAAATAGTAGTTAAGCAGCTACGGTGGGACCAGTCAGGAAACAGAATCCGGAGGCTACAAATGTAGTCACGCCCCTTGGAATGCGAGTATACAACGCCTCTTCGCGGAAGATATAGGCCTCCATTTGTGGCTGCCTTCAAAAACTCATGCAGATATGCGCAGTGAAAAGGAGAGGAGAGGGGAGGGGACTTTGTGGAGAAAAACTCTCCGCCAAATACGTCCTCATTCTCCCCCCTTGGCTGGCAAATGATTTAAAGTAAACATTGTTATTTAAAAAATACGTAACCATTCCTCATTCAATTATTCGAAATACCTGCGGTTGTATCTGTGTATGTTTCTGCATACAAAAAATAGCTAAATAATTGTTTAGTTATAAGTCAACTCTACTCAGATTGCATTTAGTTCATCTTCATATTGCATTCGATTTTAGGCAACTAGTTACTAGCATAGTTTATGATAACTCTGTAACTGGTAAGAAAAGAGGTTGAAACAAGGACTTAAAAACAAACAAAGAGTTTCAGAGGTGCTGAGTCTATTCACTGCAAACATGCCCCGAGTCCAGCACGTCCCTGAATGTAAAAGGAGAATATATAGATTTCTGAAGGAATTAATTCAGATGTCAGCTTTGTCATAGTTTGGACAACACCAAAACAGAAAACCAAAAATAGCAGATTTCTAAATGACTCAAAAATGAATTCGTTTGTTTGTAAAGGAATAAGTGTGCTTCCAGAAAGCCACCCTGGGTGTTTATAGCAGGTTCTCATCTGACCTCTGACATCATGGAAAGGGCGGGGCTTGAGGAGGATGTGATGATGTAACCAAGAAAACTTGTTTGGGAGATGGTGTGGCAGTGGGAGCAGGTTACTACGCTGGTCTAGGTTCAGTTTTAGTTGAATTTCACAATATTATTTTCAGTGTTTCACATATTTATTTGCTGTTGGCAGTTGGGGAGGTTAATCTGATGCTTGACCTGAGATCCTAAAATCAAGTTGTACCTGGTTAGGGTTAGCTGGTTAGGGTAAGCTGGTTATGGTTTGCTGGTTAGGGTTAGATTTACATTTAGTCATTTAGCAGACGCTCTTATTCAGAGCGACTTACAGTAAGTACAGGGACATTCCCCCCAAGGCAAGTAGGGTGAAGTGCCTTGCCCAAGGACACAACATCATTTGGCTTGGGGGGAATCGATCCGGCAACCTTCTGATTACTAGTCCGACTCCCTCACCGCTCAGCCATCTGACTCCCTAGGGTTAGCTGTCAGCGCTGCAGGCTGAGCCCAGGATGAGGCTGCTGGGGGGGGGGGGGGGGTCAGGATGAGGCTGGTTAATAGTTTGTTTTGTTCTTTGTTTGTGTTTCATGAAGTTTTACATTTAAAATGTTCTTCTTTTAGCAGATACTTTTATCCAAATGAAGTATTATTAGAAAAGTTTACATGATTTGTAACATCACAGAAAATCTGAATGAAAACCAATGTCACAGTGATCTTCAATTAAAACAAACAACCACAGAAGTATAATCAATTTACATAAATGCAATATCGTTATGATATAGCAAACCCATGTGAAACTACAGTACAACAGCTTTTTGACATCTCACAGGAAGACATTAGCAGTGTGATGTCAGTGTTATGCCAAGGAATACCACTATGACATCACAAATAACCAACATGACACCAAAACTAAGCTGGCAGCCAGGAATCGTGCCACCTACTGTAGTCATCACAGACAAGCACTGTGACACCACATTGGACAGTACCATTGTGATCTCACAATCACCCCCGCTGACAAACAAGGTGAACCATAATGCCATTATGAAACACATTATTGCAACCCTCTGGGCATGTTTTGATTGAAATATTATGGAATATTAGGACACTGTAAATTAAATGCAATCACCGCAAATTATATTACTAGAATACAAGGAGGAAATATCAACATAACACATGTAATTGTTTTGTGTGTCCACAACAAAAATGTTTGCATTTTGAAGTTTATACTATCACAAAAGGCTGCTTATAAGCAAGTATACCAGTAGCTTTAGTTGGAAGGCTGGATTTCAGGTATGCTCCATTCTAACACACTCTCTCTCCCTCTCTCTCCCACTTTTTCTCTCTCAGTCTCTCGTTCCCCCCTCTCCCTCTCTGTCTCTCTCCCCCCCTCCCTCTCTCTCTCTGGCGCCACGTTGCCCAGGGTAACCTGAGCCACCCAGCATTCCACACCGTGACATCTGGGTATTCTACGGTTGCTGACCCCTTAGGGGTCAAAGGTCATTTTTGGGAGGAGGAGAGTGAGGGCTAGTTTGGGGGAGGAGGGCCTTCTCTAGGGAAGAAGGGTACAAAGACACGAGGGTAACTGGAGGGGGGAGGGGGAGGGAGGGGGGGGTGACGTAATTATTTTAGAATCGACTCCGCTTTCTTTTTTGTGATACAGTGTTGTGTGAAGAGCAGGCTGATGATGCTAGCAGAGTTGAGATAGGGGGAGGAAGAGGAGGAGGCAAAAGGTAAGGTTTGTGTGTGTGCTGTGTGTGTATATAGCACACACCTCCCATGCATGTGTACAAAACAAACCGCAGCTCCTTAGTGATTGGTCAGATTTACCGAAATGATGTCATCTATAAGGCAAGAGTATTTCTACCACGTCAAACCGTCTTCAGATAAAGAGTTTGATCTGGTTTCTGACTCCTTTTATTTCCTGACAATAACACACTTTACACATGTGGAGACCCTTCAGATAGTGTTAGGATGTGTGTTTATAGGATGTGTGTTTATAGGATGTGTGTCTATAGGATGTGTGTTTATAGGATGTGTGTTTATAGGATGTGTGTTTATAGGATGTGTGTTTATAGGATGTGTGTCTATAGGATGTGTGTTTATAGGATGTGTGTTTATAGGATGTGTGTTTATAGGATGTGTGTCTATAGGATGTGTGTTTATAGGATGTGTGTTTATAGGATGTGTGTTTATAGGATGTGTGTTTATAGGATGTGTGTTTATAGGGTGTGTGTTTATAGGATGTGTGTTTATAGGATGTGTGTTTATAGGATGTGTGTCTATAGGATGTGTGTTTATAGGATGTGTGTCTATAGGATGTGTGTCTATAGGATGTGTGTTTATAGGATGTGTGTGTGTGCTTTATACCTTCCTGTGGGTCAGTTCACTGCTGTTTACAGTGTGGCTTGCACACCTATTATAGACCATGTAAACAAGGGCTTAATGCATCATAAAACTAACAGAAATGAAGACTTTAGGGGTCAGTCATGTGTGAGTCTTAAACCCAACATGGGGGAGAGTGTGGAAGTAAAGTATGTCTGTGCACGTGTGTGTCTGACTGTGTGTGTGTCTATGTGTCTGACTGTGTGTGTCTGACTGTGTGTGTGCGTGTGTGTCTGACTGTGTGTGTGCACATGTGTGTGTCTGACTGTGTGTGTGCGTGTGTGTCTGACTGTGTGTGTGCGTGTCTGACTGTGTGTGTGCGTGTGTGTCTGACTGTGTGTGCGCGTGTGTGTCTGACTGTGTGTGCGCGTGTGTGTCTGACTGTGTGTGCGCGTGTGTGTCTGACTGTGTGTGCACGTGTGTGTCTGACTGTGTGTGCACGTGTGTGTCTGACTGTGTGTGTGCGTGTGTGTCTGACTGTGTGTGCACGTGTGTGTCTGACTGTGTGTGCACGTGCGTGTCTGACTGTGTGTGTGCGTGTGTGTCTGACTGTGTGTGTGTCTGACTGTGTGTGTGCGTGTGTGTCTGACTGTGTGTGTGTCTGACTGTGTGTGTGTCTGACTGTGTGTGTGCGTGTGTGTCTGACTGTGTGTGTGTCTGTGTGTGTCTGACTGTGTGTGTGTCTGTGTGTGCACACATCTGCCAGAGGTGTGTCGCATGTTAGCATGTGGCTGGTCAGGTGACCGGCGTGGGGGCAAAGGAAAGACCAACAGAAATGTTTCATCAGCATTCTTTCGGTTCTCATTGGCTTAAAGGAACAGTTTGACAAGTTGACACGTGATTGACACAATGACGCCAACATTGTTGATTTTGACCAAACCAAGAGAGACTCGTTCAGAGCTTGTAGGACAGGTTTGTTTCAAAACTATCAACACACGACTACATATATAGATTGGCCTACATATAACACTCTGGGCTACAAACAGGAGTAATGCTTGTGAATCCAAAATCCTCAGCTGAATAGAAATGCATGTATCTGAGGTCCAATGTTCCGTGGGAGCAGGTGGGACTGAGTGTGGGCTGTGAGCCAGGACGAGACCCCCAGCCCCCTTGAGCCAGGACGAGACCCCTAGCCCCCTTGAGCCAGGACGAGACCCCCAGCCCCCTTGAGCCAGGACGAGACCCCCAGCCTCCTGTGAGCCAGGACGAGACCCCCAGCCTCCTGACAGCCGGGCCGTGGCCCACCTTCACTCTGAACACGGACCACAGAATGGATGGCTGTGTGTGTGATGGACAGTTGGTTTACTTTGCTCAGCCTTCCAAAGATTTTCTAACCACAGTTATTCATATTACTCTTAGCTAACAACGGAGAATGCTGAAACACTTCCAGTGTAATCACATTGCAAATAAACGAACATAAATCTATCACTGATTAACATCAAATGTATTTATGCTGTGTATAAATAGTTATTGCTGATATAATAATTTTTCAAAAAAATGTATTTGTTATTTCAGTTTTGATTTGTCTTAGTATTTCCCTCGGTTTCTAATAGTTTTTTATTTGGTTATTAATGAGCTGTAACCTAATACAGACACCCCAAATCATTTCATTCATAACTTCCTGCAGCATCATGCAGTGAGGAAGTGACAACACTTGATCCCGTTTGGTTTGAAGTCAACCCTCTGGACGCATTTCTTCATTTGATTACTTTATTAAGTTTTCATCTCGTTTCCATCAGTTTATTAGAGAAAGCTCACGTGATTTTAATTAATATTGAATTATATTCAGAGTAAAGCCCTGCTTGCTACGTCTGTCAAGTCATTTACCGGTATGCGATTGCACAATTACTTGTACTATATATCAACTTTGGCAAACAAGTTTCTAGTCTCTTGACACGCCTTACTTTCAAAAGCTGTTTCTTCCTAAGTAGAATGTGTTTTGTAACCTGTAAAAACAACTCTTCGTTATGTGAACAGCAAAGCAAGTAAGCCTATGATTACATCTTTGGTGGAGTTGACAAATGGTGATGATATAGCATATCAACAGAATTAGACCGGGGGCCTCATGACTAAATATGGGCATTTACACCACCTTCCTCTGTCCCACATACCTCGCTCTGTGATTTATTCCTTCTGCCCCGCCCCCGTTCTACACTTCAGCCACACAGGCTGCTCACGCGCGCCTGGTTCAAACTCCTATCCCGTGCGCGTGCACACAGACGAACATTCCTTACATAGCGTTTCAAACACATAACAGGCTGGTTTAATCTGTATTTAGAGGAGAGGGTGAGCTCGGTTTAAGCAAGTTTTTGTATGAAAGTCAGTGGGAGAGCGGGAGAGATACTGAAGGCGCAGATAGAAGTGTCCCCTCTTTCGCTCCTCTCGCAGCTTTCGGAATTCATTCTGCCTGACATCAAACGTTCTCCGCCGATTAGCTGCACAATCAGGTCCCCGCAGAACCGGGAGGGGGGAGTGTGGTAGCGAAAGGCAAGTTCTTTTCCGCTGGACAATGCCATTAGTTCAGCACCATTGGTCAGGAATGCCAGATTTCACAGCCCGCTGCCCTACTCCAAGCGTAAACCAAAGTGCCTTCATCACGCCAGTCCCCTACCCCAGCTCTCTACCCCTGCTACCCTACCCCAGCTCTCTACCCCTGCTACCCTACCCCAGCTCTCTACCCCTGCTACCCTACCCCAGCTCTCTACCCCTGCTACCCTACCCCAGCTCTCTACCCCTGCTACCCTACCCCAGCTCTCTACCCCTGCTACCCTACCCCAGCTCTCTACCCCTGCTACCCTACCCCAGCTCTCTACCCCTGCTACCCTACCCCAGCTCTCTACCCCTGCTACCCTACCCCAGCTCTCTACCCTGCTGCCCTACCCCAGCTCTCTACCCCTGCTACCCTACCCCAGCTCTCTACCCCTGCTACCCTACCCCAGCTCTCTACCCCTGCTACCCTACCCCAGCTCTCTACCCCTGCTACCCTACCCCAGCTCTCTACCCCTGCTACCCTACCCCAGCTCTCTACCCCTGCTACCCTACCTCTGCTACCCTGCCCCAGCACTGTACCCCTGCTACCCTACCCCTGCTACCCTACCCCCAGCCCTGCACCCCTGCTACCCTACTCCAGCTCTCTACCCCTGCTACCCTACCCCAGCTCTTTACCCCCGCTACCCTACCCCAGCTCTCTACCCCTGCTACATGAGTTGCATATACGAAAAAACGTCCATTGTCAGGGCATTTGTTTAGCCTAACAAACTGGTTACCAGGGTTACCATGACACTATAAGCGAATGCTGAAAAGGTCTCTCAGCCTTGCCCACACTGTTTTCTGGTGAAGTCTGAAATATGTGTAGCCTATGTATTGGTGTATGAATAACATCGAAATTGTCGTGCGTACGTGGATATATAGGCTATATCTTGTGCTAATTACACGCAGTACAAATGTGCATGCTCACTTCTGATCGTTAATTGGAGGTTAGGATGTGATTACATTAATTTATGTTCTATCCCATGGAACAGTAAATTCATAGATAATTTCTCTACATGTAGGTTATTCTGTAGATCGAATACAATATATTTGGCTTTACACAAAAGTACAAATCCAGGGGATATAGAGTAGTACAGAATAGCTTTTCTGGCAAACTTTTATAGAGAAGTTAAATGACTATCTCGCAACCTCCACGCGAGTATTCAGAAATTTGTGAATGGAAGACAGAATGTAGGTTCATTGTTAAAAGAAAACTATACAGTGACGTTCCTTGGTACGCGACCAATCCTAGAGGTGATAAGATAGTTAAAGACCGACAGATTCAACCAATGGCTCGTCACGCGGCAAAGACTAGCGCAGAAACAGGCCAATCGGAAACTGGCATGCAAATAAGGAATTTGCCTCAGCAAGAGCTGAATGTCAACTAGTCAAAGATGGAGTCCAGAGCTTGGAGGCCGTGAGGGTTGGCCATGGACGAAATGCAATTTCTATTTTAGAGACAATGCATGCGACAGCCTGCCATGCTTGATGGAACAACTTAACACTGCAATGGATGTTCGTTTGGGGAATACGCCGGATAAATGCAGAACATTTACCTGCCATCACTTAAACAACTTTTGCTCATTTTCTCGTTCTCCTTTTCTGTCTTCCAAGGATTGTCCCTCCCATGGCAAGGTACCATTCATGAACTGAGGAGCTCATCTCCGTGTGAGTAGCATCCTCGTGAGTGGGAGAAATGGCGGGAGCTCACGGCGATACCGGGATGTTGGTTCGGGTATTCAGGATAGGGAGGGGTACGCACTCGGCTGAAGTAGTTTTTAATATTTTGTGTGTGTGTGTGCGTGTATGTGTGTGTTGGCCCGCGCTGTGATACAGGGGCAGAGAAAGGGGTGTGATTGACAAGTGAATGCACATGCATTATGTGTGAACGCAGAGGTGGTCATGACTATTGACGTGTAAGGGTTATGTCAAGTATGAGGTTCATTCTTGTACTTATAATGTATTCTTACAACATTAAGATATAACTGTTCATTGAAAGCCCCGTGTAGCCTCTGTTGAATACTGGCGGGGGTGGGCAGAAGATTCCCATTTTCGAATTAAATGTAGCCTGTTTTTACACGAATTAAACCTAGTCCTGTTGGGCCTTAGCCTTTTTGGTGGATGTTTTCTTATAAGACAAAGATTGGCTGTAAGTTGGCAGGAGTCGTTTTTCAGCCCCCAAATATATTATACAGTCACGGTATCCAAATAGTTTATTTGGAGTTATTGACACACGGTAATGCTGTAGGTGATTAGCCTATTGCAACCCCTGAAATTGGAAAATGGTCTCTAAACAGTTTGCTGTACTTATTCATGAGGTGGATCTAAAGGTCTTAGAAATAGTTGGTGGTCCACGGTCTGAAGTCAACGTGCGGCTAATTATTTTAATGGAAGGTTACAAAGAGTTTACATGTAGACACAGTCTTAAGTGTGAATTGATTACAAAATGTCTTAAACCTAAATATAAGTTCTGCAACTCTGAAGGTTCACTTTGGCGGCGACTTTTTTGTGTGATTCAAACCTCATCTGAACATTGGAAATAACAACCCGCCCCCGCCCCTTCCTCTATAAAACGAGGAAGGGTTTCAAATTGCCACTTTGGCCAAGGGGACAAGAATAGTACGTATTAAATGAAGGTTTCTGGTATTGTATCGCGGAATGTGCTCTTTGCCCCACATAGCATATGCTGACCCCTCCCTCATTTCCTATGTCTAGTGTTTGCAGTTTTTACCTGACTCAAACATAAAAATTGTTTCAACTTTTATTTCGAAAACAGGATATATTTTTTTCTTCACTATTTGACGTTTTGTGCACGTTGCTTGGAATTGTATAGTTAGATGCATTCCGGTTTAATGTATTGGTCCATTTATTCGGAACAACAATGTGACTAAAGTAGACAATTGAAGATAATATGACTAACAGGTTAAACGTCTATTTGCAACATATCAGACTTCAACTATTCGACGTGCTTTCTCAACAAACTTAGGCACACACTGTCCTAAATATGATTATTTTCGACCTTTCGTTTTCATTCCTTCTTTTTCATCGAGTAGGTGTTATTTTCAAACATTGTGTCAGATGTTCGCCAAAGGCCCATAACCGGCTATTAAAATCAAATCAAAACTAAGATGGCAGTGTTAGATGACACGTGCAATTGTATGTGTGAAATTTAAATTCTAGCAAATTAAACGTAGCATATAGGCAGTAATCCCATACTGTCAAAATGTGTTAGGACTGTTAATATAGTTGACGGCCTGCATTCAGGGATTTGGAAATATTTTCAATGGATTTAACGAGACCGCATAAATGTTGTTGTCCAAAGCCCTTTTTCTGTTGTACTACTGTGAAATCAGATGAGCAGTGCAATATTAAAAGGGCATTGGTTGACATAAAAGACCCCCACCCTTAATCTTCACCCTCCTCCCCCAACTTCCTGAACTCCTCTCTTCTGGATGGATACGACACCTTATCTCCGCTTACACAAATTAGGTTATCACATAAAGGAAACAAAAACCAAGTTGATTGTGTGATTTACGTTTAATTGTGACAGCCTTTAACGATGCATTGGGCCGATATACATGAAACATATGTAGAACTATAATTATAAAGTAATTTAGGCATCTAAATGTGGAAGGAGGAAGGTTCAACGCGGTCCATAGGTCGTGTTCAGACCTAGTTCGACATTTAGATTAAAAACTGTTAACGGATTTAGTTTAGAAATGAAAGTAGGCCTATGTATCATGTCCTCTTTGTTAAATGACATAATATGTTGCATTTTAGCCATTGTGACACAATGAAGTGGGACTTTTTTTTATGGAGAAATTTGTGTTTGCTATGTGTGTGTCTGGTGTGCGCGCGTGAATGAGTGTGTGTGTGTGGTTGTGTATGCGCGCACTCCGATTAGCCGTGAGCAGAGGTCAGCTGCTTTGACGATGTTGCACTACTGTTCCATCCGCTGAAGCAGTGCAATAGTATTGTCATAGCATTCGGCCTTCGCCAGAGCCTCGCTGGAAGCGGATGCTGTCACTTATGGACGGAGGGATGGACGGAGGGGTGTATGGAGCGTTTGCACGGTTCTGCTGTGGGCCTCTTGTGTTTCACGTCTCCCGCTTCCGAGACCAGCCTGCTCAACGTATCGAAACTCAGACAAAAATGCAGCCATATGTCATAAGTTTACTGATGTTTCTATCTTAATGCTTCCGCCTGTGTTGTGAATCTACACTTTGCGTAGCTACTCCCATGACACCAACACCAGGCTGTAGAATCAGTCAATGGACTTGTTTTCAACCAAACTTGCTTTTTTTTTTTTTACTGTAGTAGATAGGGCCTCTATTGACCACGCCTCCAAAAAAAGAACATTTTGTTCGACAGAACTTCAGAGGTCGTCTTCGTTTGCATTGGAAACCACGTGTCAGATAAAGTAACATTCAAACAATGCTTTGAAGTCAGTTTCACAACTTTTCACACGTTTTGAAAATAGTGTAATATACACATTGGTTTAACCCAAACCACTGCGCCTCGTGGTGTTTTCTTGTATTGGTAAGGGGTTAGATTTAGGCAAGCTAAAATGTACTATCCTAGAAAAAAGACATCGATGTTTAAATATCAGCTGTGCTAGAAAGGGCAGATTCACAGCCAATAAAGGAAGTACCTGTTATTACCTAGACCTAAAAGCCTAGTAAATTCACTGTAGAACTAAAGATAAAATAACAGTTTTGCAGGCAGATTAGACTAGGCCCAAACTACTCATTTCAATCGAACAAATTGAAGTCATAGGCTACAATTTAAGACGTTAAATGTCCACAAATGGGATTGTTATACTAAAATGATTTCATACTCAATTAATCATGAAACAAATATTTGTCTAAATGTTTGCTGTTGGCTATTTATGTTGGAACATGTACAAATAGGCCCACTAAAAAGTACCAGTGAAAAAACAGTCATGTTGTCACAATTTTAAGATATTGTTATTTATGCACTAAAATAACTTCCCACAAGGATGGTAACAGAAGAAGAACTGATTCTGCCATTTTTCAGTTGACCAATAACACTGTTTTGTTGCAGTTACGGGTATGACATAAATGAAAGAATTTCCGGCTATTCGTTTTTGTCTCTTGCAAACCAATAATTTGAGTGGAACTTTGTAAAAAATAATTGCATATATATATATAATATATAATTTTTTTTAAGCACTACCTAATTGTTCTTCCCGGCGGATCCCATCCTCTGCTTGTAAGGCTCAGCAGTGTGGGTGAAGGGGCTACATGTTAGTGGCTGGTCGCATGGGGGAGGGGGCTTCCTCTGAGGAATGCAGAGGGCAAGTCCTGCTCTGGAACAGGGAGGAGGGGAACCGCCTTGGGATACGTTTCATCCCTGCTGTAGACTGCTGCTATAGACTGCTGCTATAGACTGCTGCTATAGACTGCTGCTGTAGACTGCTGCTTGCTGTGGCCAGAGGGGTTAGCTGCCTGTGTGTGTGTTCGTGTGTGTGTGTGTTCGTGTGGGAGTTTGTGTTAGTGTGTGTGTGTGTGACGAACACCCTAGGCAGCCCCATTCCCCATGTATACGCTCACTCCTTACTCAGTGTTGTTTACAATATGGCGCCATGAGTTTATGTGCAAAATAGGGTGAGATCCTTGGGTACGATCATGAGAGTGTGCAGTTGATAGACTACTGCATGTAGATTTGTCAGTGAGTCAGATGTGTCTGTGCTGGTGTTGATGTAGCCCTGGATCACAGGCAGGTTGGCTGGCGGCAGCCGTTCGGCCCTAGGCCAGGTTTTGTTGATACGGCCACTGGGTTGATGTTACCTGTAGAACGTGAAGGATTATTAGGGCGGGAGTTTAGGGCGGGTAAAATATTTGTAGTCTGTTTTCCAGGAGTCCACTATAAAAACTGCAAGTAGGAGCCTGTCCTTGCATGAATGCTGGCAGGCAAATACCAGAATATATGATGTTTAAGTCATGAAGCCAATTGGATGTAACTGAATAGACCACTACAGCCAGTGGTGGTGTTTATCACATCCTAGAAATGCATTTAGGAGCAATGCTAATGATCCTTCTAAGGATTATTTGTTGTTTTTCTTACTGGACAATGTATCAGTTGGTCTGACATTATGGAAAAACAACTATATTTCAGTGATGTGATTAGAGTATCTTCAAACAGGAGCATAAAACAAAAAGAAACTCTAGGATAGGTCTACGTTGCCTTGAATCAGAGTATGTTAACATCCAGTATGTTTTCGGAACATTGCTGGGGCCCCTTCGAAATTCTAAGAAAAAGGCACTGCGGAATTTCTCCCATCTGTTGTCTCCAAAGTCTATGGTTTTAATGGGGGTCAAAGTTCACTGTTTCTGCCACTGAAAATAATAGTGCCTCCTTGGAAGCTGTTTCTGTTTAAAATGACCCAAACGTTTCCTTATTCTTGATAAATGGAAACAACGTGAAGACTATGGATTTTTAGCTCGAATGTCCCTCAGAAACACTGCATTGAAAACCTCTATCGCTTTTCAGTGGCTTGTCTGTGCTGATTGATTTAATAGGCCAGATAACGTGAATTATTGTGAACCTACAGCAGCTTTAAGTCACTTATTACCCAAGTAGGCTTTAAATATTGGGGTTTTGCTATTCCTGTTTGGCTGCAATTGACAAGTGTGCTTGATTATTTAGGTGGATACTAAGTGGTTATAAAGAATTGTTTGTTATAATATCCATTTCTTTAAATTTGAGATTTTGAAAAGCTCAATTTTGAATAAATGCATCCCCCTCCCTTTCTCCCTCTCTCTCTCTCTCTCCCTCCCTCCCTCCCTCCCTCCCTTGCTCAATCCGTCTCTCTCTCTCGCTCCCTCCCTCCCTCTCAGGAAACCATGTGCACCAAGCGTGTTCAGTACGACATACGACTGCTGGATATTAACAGTCCAGACAGGATCAAACTGAAATCTTTTTAAATAAGACAATGTGGTTGACTGTAGAATTTGACAGGCAAGAAGCAGGAATGGTGGTTGATTGGTTTGTGCCTGAGTGGGACTCATTGCGTGTTTACAAGTGTTTAACAGGAGGATGGGACACTTCTGCCAGGCTGTATGCTCTGCGTCGTATGAAAAGCTAGTAGGTCTATTGATTTCGGTCTTTACCTGTTTTCTCGGAAATGTCGGATTAGCTGTCACTTGTCAGCCGTGATTAGGTGTTCTGTGTTCTGAAACTGGAGGTTGTGCTAGAGATAACACACAGCCGGTGGTGGAACTGCTATCTGATGGGTGCTTTAAGAAATCAGGAAGAAGAAAACTGAGGATTGATAAACAGCAAATAGAAGACAGAAAACAGAACAAATGGTTGAACTGGGAGCCTCAGAACCCTGTGTGCCCAGCTCCAGAGCTGCTGAGAGTTTGGAATTCACACGACGTCAGCAACCCTGCCACGTGACGAGAGCCATCGCAGGAGACGGGCCGTCTAATTGGACATTCTTTTCTCAAAATGCGCAGGTATGTTGTGTGCCTTAATAATCATCTCTACGTTGGCTGCCATGTGTGTCTCCTGCTTGTCCTCGAGGCTGCTGGTGTGCTGCTCATATCATCATTTATATACATTTGATGCCTTGCAGACGTGACCCTATCAATATTGCCTCTGCTTTGAGTGTTAACAGAGCAGTGCAATATTGCTTATAGGGTCTCGACTTCAGGGAAGGTCCTCTGGGCGGCTCAACTTCAGGGAAGGTCCTATTGGGCGGCTCAACTTCAGGGAAGGTCCTATTGGGCGGCTCAACTTCAGGGAAGGTCCTATTGGGCGGCTCAACTTCAGGGAAGGTCCTATTGGGCGGCTCAACTTCAGGGAAGGTCCTATTGGGCGGCTCAACTTCAGGGAAGGTCCTATTGGCGGCTCCTGCCTTGTTTTCCTGGTATTGAGTTATTGTTAGTTGTTTGTGAAGGTTGTTTAATTAAGTATGTAATTTAAAAGCAAAGACTTAACAACTTTTGCAGGCCATACGTTTGTTATAGTCTTGCTCTGTGTTTTTATAAAGAAAACCAGATGAATGATGATACAGTGTGAGTTAAGCTGACACAACACCACACCAGCACCATGTATACTAAACACTGAAACACTGTGAAATAATTCATTAGAAGCTTTAACAAAAAGCAGTGAAAGACAATCAAATGAAAAATATGAATTGTTCATGGAAGGTTATTCCAGTGTAACTCACAAATCAAAAAGGACTTACGTTACATTGTGTCAATTAACTTGTTGTTGTTCATTGTGTTGTTGGTCTTAAACTCATCTTGTCATTTTTGTCTATCTGAAATGTATTTTACTATAAGAGTTCGTAATTATGGAAATTATTCTAAGTATACTTCTGACAAAGACTATTTTAAATGTAAAAACCTTCAGGAAGAGTTGTATATTGTAAGTTTCAGTATAACTCATTTATTGCCATACCCAATTGTTATTAAGCATGTGTAAAAAATCACATTAGTTCAGAACCATATATTTGCCTAATCATAGGAATGTATGGTCATTAAGCAAGTGTAAAATCTGTTTCAGATTATTGTGTATAAAACTGTCATAGATAGAGAAGGGGCTTGTGTCAACATAATTTCAAGATTAAATGTAATTTTAAGTAGTTTCAGGTGCTACATCTAGTTAATATGGTGGCAGTGGGCTATGGGCCTTGAGGTTATGTGGCCAGGAATCAGGATCATTCTATCAATGTAAGAAAAATGCATCATCTATTAAATTAGAGCTATACCCCCACCACTACTCCATCCCTGCTCAGTAATATCACATTCACAACATCCTAAATGGAGAATTGATTTCAGCCATTGAGACTGTGTTGGTAGCAGAGCAAGGGTCTCTGTGAGCCTGAGAGCAGCTGGGCTGCTGCCGTCCTGCCTGCTGGGGGGGCAGCTCTGGGGGGGCAGGGTGAGGGGGCAGCTCTGGGGGGGCAGGGTGAGGGGGCAGCTCTGGGGGGGCAGGGTGAGGGGCAGTTCTGGGGGGGGCAGGGTGAGGGGGCCTGGTGGCTGGGGGCCTTCAGGACGGGGGCCTATAGAACCTTCCCTCAGAGAACCGGATGCTCTCTGCCTGGCACTCTTTCCCTGTTGCACTACTGTGGAAGCTGCAGCAAGCAGTGCAATAATGAAAGGGCATCAGTCAGCTGGGATAGTTCACCGCAGACGCAGGAGCTGAGAGCAGACTGAGCTCTACCCTCCTGAGGAAAGACTGATACAGTGTACAGGTACTAAATCTGTGTGATACAATGTGTTAAGTGATATCCTGTGGGTGACAAATAAAAGTTTTTTTTTCCTGCTAAATATTTCCGTTTGGGCTCGATTTATTTGAAAACTCATAATGAATGCTTGTTTTGAATTGAGAGTTTTTATTAATAGAAATACGTGATTTTGTTTGTGTTAGAAAGAAATCTAGAGTTTGATTATTACGGTCCCTATAAACTTCACAAATGACATCAATCCCAGAAGACGGTTTTAGCCTCTACTTGGAAGGCGAAGTGCTCAAGTTGAACCAACTATTTTGAACTTATAAGGTATATGTTCGTAAGCGGTGATTAAAATCGTTTTTACAATATTATTTCTGTACCCAGTTTGTGTTGTCTGTGAAGTTAATGCTTTCTGACATCTGACTGATTTTAGGCCTACCATCTGATTAATAGATTCCGAACAAAATAGATAGCCTACATTCATTTAAAACATTTAGATGAGTGCTCTATAAACTGGTCCAGATCCATCGATGTACCGACTACCATGATGTTAGAAAGACATCATCCGCCCTACGATAGTGTTAAAACAACTAATAAAACTGGAAATTAAAACGCAAGTTAATTTTTAAATCCCTCCGCTCCCAGACTTCCTATTCAGACGTGGTGCCTCCTCGTGGGTGGTCCCAGTAGCAGCATTTACATTTCCTTTCCCGCTTTCACGCGGCGCTACAAACGCTGCTGCCACTCCGATTTTATGCAAGTCCCCATTCATCCCCCTACGTCACCATTTGCTCATACTGTGTGATGACGAGGTGGCGACAGTGGCCCTCAAACACACACACACAACCGCTAACAGCTAGCCCCAGCATGTGGACCTAGAGAAACCCATTGTTTGCTTTCCTTGACCTGATGGTTTTAAGATATGACTGGTCAGTTGATAGAAGTGGGAATGTTAGACCTTTGAAAAGGGCCCTACCGCCATTTATGGCAGAAAGGATAGCCTACATTTTGAAAGAAGTGTCGAATACAAAAACCTAGGCCTACACAATTTAATGTTCCTGTTTTGATAGATCAGGCTACATTAACGCATGGATCAACAAGGTTTTGTTTATAGGCTTGGCCTACTGGTGTGTCAGGCGTCATGAGGATCTTTGGACGCTTGGCTTCGGTTATTTTGCTGTTTTAGACCATTACGGTAAAATGCATTCACGAGCTCTCATTCTCTGACATGACAAGCACATGCACAAGGCAGGGCTCCCAAGTCTCACACATACGCCGTGTGACTCACGCATTTCGGCCATTTCTCACGCAACATCTTGTATTTCTCACGCATTTCCACCATTTCTCACGCTGAGAAGTAAGGGTTTACTTGTCAATTGATGGACGAAGCGCAGACACACTGAGGGAAGATGTCTGCCGAAATGATGAGTTGTCTTGAGTTATACAGTTAAATGCGAATCAAAAAACATCACCCCCCCCCCCCCCCACACACACACACACACTTTGTTAAACAAGTAACCATGGCAGCCGATCTTTATCTTGTAGCCTCATTTGACAATGCACGCCAACAAAGCCTTTTCATCACCAAATAAAAACGTAGCTTGTAGGCTACATTACAGCACATACAAACAATAATAATTATCAAACGCTCTTGATCTTTACGTAACCTATACATGCACAACGTGTAGCCTACATGAACAGCCTGCAAGAGTAGACCCACTGACTGTCAATGTATAGCCTGTCTATCTGATGACGGGGACAAAAAGCCGTCAAATGTGATTTAGTCAAGGGTTTAGGGTGCCTGCAATCTCACAACCATGTTTGCCGTTTGAACAATCATGCTAAATTGAATTAACATAATTGTGTTTGTCTAAGTGTCCAAAGAACAACGCGCTTGAAACAGGCCTGTTAAATATTAACAGGACTTGTAGGCCTTCCGTAGGCTATAGCAAGGCAGGGATGCGGACACATTCAGCCTCACTGGTCCATGGGTGGACCGTTCGCTGGGGGTTGTCGCCATCTTTCGGATTCTATGCATAAATGCCAGTGCCAGAAACGACCGACTTTGGAGACACTATTGCAAGGGTCTCCAACACTGTTCCTTGACAGCTAGGCCTACCTTTTTGTACAAAACCCAGTTGCAAATAACCTGATCAAACAGCTAATTATTAGAATCAGGTGTGCTGAATTAGCATAGCCTACACGCCTATAGACTAATTATTTGTTTGTATACAATCGGGATGCGCGCGCACTGTGGCTGCAGAAAACTGGGAAAGGATAGCATTTTAAATGGCTAAAAGGACCACACGGATAATACAAATAGTTAGATTTAAAAAGACCAAAAGCGTCGAGGAGGACATGCCTACAGGAGAGAAAGCGATTACCCAATGATCTGTCGCATCAGAATTTTGATTTGGGTCACGAAAGTCTTGAAATTTGAGTGAGAATGTCGCCCGGTACAGACCGCATAGTCGAGCGGCAACCATGTCTTCACGTCATGTCACAAAGTTCATAATTTTACACTTATACAGTCAATTCTACATTTAAAAAGTCGAGCAGGGCAGCTTTCAAGAGATATGGGAATTCTGCTTTTAGTCAGCTGGTCTGATTATTTTTCTGATTTGTTTAAACTGGCAACCTGAGTGAGACTACATCCCAGTTACACTGTTTTGATGTTAGCCTCAGTCAGACTCGCTCACTGGCAGTGTGCACAATGTTGTATTTCACTCCATTCTACACCAGAAACGTCAGGGAGGACTGCCTAATGTAGATACGAGTCTGGTGAAGATAGCCAGAATCTCGGATTTCTTTAACCTGTCTGTTTCATTCGTCATTTGCCTGAGAAAGCGACCTCCGTTAGCCAGGCTATAGTTTTGCCCGATCACTTGGACAGGCTATTTATTTAAGGGTATCGGGGTCAAGTGACTTTTGTGCATAGACAAGTGAACGTAAATGTATTTGTCCAAAGGCCAAGAGCCTCAAAAAGTTAATATCAAGCCCTGCAATCCAGTGGCCAGAGATATATGATGACCTGAACGACACTCCAAGAGTAATAGGACGGGGAGAAGTTCGTCTTTTGCAACCCACATGCGCAGTTGAGCCTGCTTGACAGTTGTGTTACTGTGGTGATAATTGGTCTATATGAGTAGTTCTTCAGAAACTGTTGATTCCTGCAGCCTAATGGTAATAGCTTAGGCTACTACTGCAAGACTGCACAGTTTTATATCCTAGATTAGAACATACTCTACATATAATATAGGCTACTGGGATGAGCCAATCAGGTAAAGCTTTGAAATGAAGGCTAAATAAAGCATTCTTGGAAAACGTTAGATTTATATTTTTCATGTTAAAACAGCGTAAAAAAACGTAAAGACGAATATATTTAAGAATATATTCTTATATATCGTATATAAGAATAAAAGCTCAAATAAAATTTGGCCTATACAAAAATATAAAAAACATAACATAAAAATAATACCCTCGTCCACAGTGGTTTAAACCGTTTATGCTATATGGATTAAATAAAGTTAATATTGTGTAAACATTCAATTTGATGTTTTTTGTTTACTTTTTAAACGAAGAATGCTGAGTGGGCTGAGGTGGCTTTAACTGCACCTTCATTTGTTAAATCCACAAAATCTTCAGTTTAAATATTATGTCAACTAGGCCTATATGAATTGCAAATACATTATATTCTATAATTACGCATATGCTTAGTAATATTATTTTAGCTTGCATACTAACCTATCCAGAGAGGTCTGCAATAATTATTAACAACATTAGCAGGGTAAGCTACTCAAATTTGCCGACCACAATTTAACAAACCGCAATTTCAAACAACAGATTATACCGTCACCATTAACGAAGTGGAAGACGTCGGGCTAAAAACTATTCCATTCGTCGATTTTGACTAGGATATAATGCTCACGCTTTGCTTTTATTTACTACCCATTTGACATTCAAAGTGTAATAATTTTGTATTCCTTAATATTGGTTACATTGGTAAATAATATTCATCACGTTCACGTTCTGTATCCCTGATCTGGAGACATATAATCGTTTGGAGAACACCTTTGGTTCATTGGATGTAAATTAAGTTTTCTTCTGTTGTGAGTTTTCAACAGTGGAGATTGAGATGGGCCGAGCAGGAACGTAACATGACGTCAGGGATAGGCCGATGTGTTAATTTGAATTTAATTTTATTGTTTATATTGGTTACTGGATTAAATAATCTTCAATAGTTTCTCCTCCCTTTCTCCTCCTAGATCTGAAGAAGTATTGTTATGCATTCGGCTACAGTAGGCTACATTAGCATATAGACTTCGTCACATTTTGTTATGCTCTAACCAAATGCTCAATAGTGGAGATTAAGGAGATGAGCCTATGGGGGATTTAAGGTGTAATACAATAGGTGACACCTTCAGGTCGCCACAAGTGCATTAGTCTTGGGGTAAAGTTGATGTCTTGATTTCAACAGTGCACAGTGTTCTGCGTTACTACTTTCAGTCGCTAGAAGGCACTTCAGGATGTTGGAAACAAATTGAACCTACATGAAAAATAAACGACGTTACGGCAGTGTATGTACGTATGAATCATCAACCGATACGACAGGAAAATAACCGACAACCCAAGTATTTATTGTGCACAAAAGTCTCAAAATAACCAGATACCAGAAAACCTTCATATGTCAATCATTTTGCAAATAATTGAAGACATTTAGAGACCACGTTCAAATTATAGCCCCCCCCCCCATATGGAGACACAATTGCGTTATATACCAGACACGCTTAACACACGCTTAAATGCCCTTTTTATACTCATGTGTGTGTGTGTTTGGATTTTGGAAGTTCAAAGTGCAATCGGATATTAAGTGACTGTTGCTCTTAATAGTATGACCTGCAAGTGCCATCTCGTGGAGAGAAGTTAACTATTCCAAACTAAGACTGTGCCACTTATGCTTTAAGAACCACAGAGGGCAAAACTACAACATTCAGACAGATTATTTTAAAATATAAATGATCTTTCCTCCTTTATACAAATAAACCAAATTATCTCTCCAAAACAAGCCAGGTGTGACACAAACCTAATGTAAAATTCAGAACCCAAGGTGAAAACACACAGGCATAGAGGAACAAATCAACAAGACTTGAACTGAGAATGACACAGGCTTATCAGATAGTTTTCAAGCTAGAATGGGTTGGTGTTAACGTGTGGTCCAGGGACATCAGTTCTGTGTTCATCCAGTCGTGGAATGATGTAGTTGCTCTTATAAGGGAGTGATGTGGGATCAGGGTGTGTCTGGATTTAAGACAGAACTGCTCTCAGGTGTTGATCTCTCCATGGAAGAATAAACATTTCCTGCAACACTCAATACTATGTTTTTTGTTTGTTTTTGTTTATATCTGTGAATAGTGGAACACTACAGTACAGTTGATGACATTTGACCATTATGCAAGCGCAAAAGTAAGGTTTTAAAAGTGTTCAAGATCTTTGAAGAATATCAAGCAACAATGTTCTAAACTAACAAAATTCTAAACTTGTGTAAAATGTCCCTCAATTCGTCTCATTGCACATTGCCAGCCAATGCACCGAACCAGACGAGTTTAAACATAATCACAGCATTGGCTGGTCATTCATGACGTGTCTCTTGCATCGCATTCTAGTTCAGCTGACAACCGCCGCGTTCCCGCGTTACGTCATCTCATCCTCCCTTACTGATTGTGCCTCGCCGCATGGGATGATGTCATCACAGCTCATCGTGGCGAGCGGGCTCCTGGCTGGGCTGGATAAACACGCCCTCCATGACACGCCAGTAGTTGTGCTGGTTGGGCGTTGCCATGGCGTGCACCTCCCGCTGCCCGCGGATGGGGTGTCCGTACTGCTCCCCTGTGATGCTCAGGTACACGCTGGTGCCCGTGTGCTTGAAGCGCACAGTGTCGTCACGCTCCCACACCTCCCCGCTGCACTGGACCGCCCACACGTCCAGGTCATCCCCCTCGCCGTTCTCCCCGAACGCACTCACCTCCTGGAGACGGGCGCCGGGGAGACACGGCGAGAGAACATGCGTTTATCATGGGAAGGTGCCAGGCTCAAGTGTACGTGTTGTTTTGGGATTGGGAAGTATGGGACACGTACATAGAAAGTGTGTGTGTGTGTGTGTGTCGTACCTGGTTGTTAGACAGCGGGGAGCTGAAGTGGTGAGAGTGCAGGTTGCGTCCTGTCTGCATGTGGGTGATGCGGATGGCCTGCCCACATTTGATGGGTGCTCCTCGTAGGCATGTCCCATTAGGCCTGCCACGGATCCTCCAGTAACTGTTGGCATCCTCTGCACTCTCCACACCTGTCACAGACTGCTGCCCGCTGCCTACAGACAAGGAAATAACCCAAGACAAGTCCATCAACAATTCTGGGTTACCTCTACTTCAAACTGAGGGTAAAGATCTCAAAGCTAAAATGAATGGTGTTCAGGATCAATCTGGTTATGTATAACTGGTTTACAGAACCTACCATAACGATTTAGACATTTTTTTTACGGGAAAAGAAAACACTGACCTATAGTGTTTCAAAATACACTACACTCAATAAAAATAATGACATGATATACGGTTCTTTCTGCACGACTACAATGCACCTGCCCCGGAAGTTGTGGCCCTCTTGGGAAACTAGCTTACGATTTGCATTCAGGGCGGTTGTAACATTATAAGATATTTGAGATAACGAGATATTTGAGAGGTGTATTCGGGGTTGAGACGTCACGTATTTGCCATTTCTTCAGACGTGGGATTTAAGAACCAAAGGATGAAGAAACATCAAAGCCCCTTGAACATCCGTCACATCCTACTTAATATAAAAACAGTTCCGAGCGCAAATCTAGTTTGCAAATTGCAATTGTAGTGTGCAATGCAATGGCACACTACTAGACTAGCCAAACCGGTTAGGACGAAGTTCAAATAGCCTATACATCCATAGCTAGCCACTTTGCGAGCTAGCTTGCTGAGGTATGTTCGCTGTATCTGCGAACACTTCAGACAACGTTTAATACAACATGATTTTAGGAAACAACTGGCTATTTACCTGAGCCGTATTTGACATCATGGGAATGTAGACGAACGTTGTGTCTCGTGTTCAGCAATTTTACAAGTGAACCGCATGTGACATAGTCGTACTCTGGTTCTCTACCCTCGGAATTTGACCACAAAAGCAGTACACAGAATGATTTGAAGAGGACACGGATAGCGTGGATTAATCTCATTGTTATGTCTCTCGACACATAATCGTGTGTGAGGATGTACAGCTTGATTTCCATCCACTTTCAAACATCAGTGGTGACGTTAACCAATCACAACATGACAAGTCCTAGAACACGGAAGCAAAGAACACATGCTGCTCGTGGATTGGTTCAAGCGAGACGTCATGCATTTAGCAAAGACAGGAAGTCCGAGATAACCTGTTTGTTATCTGAGGATTTTTAAGTGATATCGCATTTCATTGAGCAATTCTGATAAGATTGTGCATTAACTGTTATACAGTCAAATTTAGTTTCCAACTAGGTTACAAATGTATAAAGATATCCCAACACCTGAGTTATTGAGACTACAGCAGATGTTGACGAGAACATCATCTTAAGCAGCCTTTTGAAGCCTATCATTAGCCAATCACTTGAATCTATGAACACCATTTACCCAATTGAGAAACAAACAAACCAAAATGCTTCGTGACATTTATTGCTTGTCCAATAGCCTAATGTCAACTCTGGCCAGATCTCCCATCGTTTGGCAGTGGGGTGACGATCATCCCCAGTTTCTGAGACAGGGCTATCTCTCTCCTGGTCTGGCGGTTGAGGCTGGACAGCGCGCCCAGCAGAATCGCCTTCAGAGAATCGGTACCACGCGCCATGGAACTGCACCTGCGAGGCGTTTGTCTGAGTCCCTGGCAAGAGAAATATGAACATATTAGTCGTTGGTGTTTCGTTGTGTGAAAGTTGTTCTGTCAGTACAACAGATTCCTTACAGACGTACTACTCTCTCTCTCTCTCTCTCTCTCTCTCTCTCTCGCTCTCTCTGTGTGTGTCAAGGCCGTAGCCATGGAGTCAACATTGGGGGGTACAAATTACCTTTTTAATGATAAATTCGGACAGCGTGCGTGGTTGCCTGTCATAGCGTGGCACATTTATATTTTTATATCAATATATTGGGGGGGGATGTGTGTCCCCCAATATGTAGGCCTATTAGAGGGAGAGAGCAAGTAAGAGACCTACACTTACCATGACGTCGGCGCGCAGATTTGTTTTGACATGACAGAATTCGTCAAAAGCAATATTATTTAGACATTTTACGATATTGTTACGTGTGCCATCTTCACTACATCCAAATTCATCCTGTTGCTCAACCTGCAAGTCAGATGACGTCTGCTGGTTTTGTAAGATGTCGCTCTCAGTGCGAAGTGTAGGCCTTGCGATTAAGGAGGGTTCTTTTGACTTCCAGACCGGAGAGGTAACTATTTCCGTGGGAATTTCAACAGTGCTATTGGGCTTGACAACAAACAGTGAGCTCCCATCTGCCTTCTTTGCCTGTACAATTTTTAAAAGGACTTTGGAAATGACATTTTCCAGCTCCTTATATGTTCCCCTTTTCTCTAAGAAAGTTTTGAATTCTTCACACAGATACGTCGCCATTACATCACTCGGACCGGAGTTTGACGCCTGTGCTTGGGCAGGGAAGCTAGAGGCCCGGCTCAAAAGCACCACGTCCTCCAAGGAATCGGTCCACTCTTCAGTCAGCTTGAAGCGCCGGAAGAGGTCACATTCTGACTCAGTAAGGTGATGAGCCATGGAGAGCCCACGGCTGTTTGTCCGGAGATCTGATATTCCCGTGACCTCCAAAAGGCTTTGACGGGGACTCACAGATTCCAGGTGTTGTGAAGCTCCACTGATGTATTCTAGATTTATGTTTCCGTTTAATTGTAACGTCAAGCGCAAACCGAGCGTGTGGTTTCTATTTCGGTGATTTAACAATGCTCAGCAATCGAATGTCATTGTGAAACAATCTCAGAAGTAGAACGCATACATCGTCAATAAATTCAACATTCTGTTATAATAGCGCCATGTATGTAGGCCTAAAGGGCTATAGCCATTCTTGACATTCATACGACAGATACATTTTCCAAAAGGGACATGATGGTCCAGTATTATCGGCACAACGGCTACACAATACATTAAGGTATCGGTTTTGCGCTCTAGGCTATATTCTAGGTGATCTGAATGTCGATCTGTACTGAGAGGCTGCAGTATGAGCAGCTGCAGTTCTGAGAGGCTGCAGTAGTGAGAGGCTGCAGTATTTGGAGGCTGCAGTACTTACAGACTGCAGTTCAGATTTTTGGTTCCAAACTTTTTTTTAAAACCTTTTTTCAAACCTTTTTTCAACACTTTATTTTGCACTCACAGCATGACACAAAACAAGTTTCACGTTTTGAAACTGCAGGCTGCAGTAGTGAGAGGCTGCAGTAGTGAGAGGCTGCAGTATTCAGAGGCTGCAGTATTCAGAGGCTGCAGTTCTGATTTCTTTTTTGTCTTCAAAAAATGTCCACTAGAGGTGCACAATAGGTCCACACGAGGTCGCCATAAATTGAAGTAATTCGTTGATAATTGAAATGCATTAATACAACAACAGTGTGGTCGTATTGTTTCATCGTTGTGGCCGGCTTCAGAATATTTAATGGCCAAACGCGTGTCTTAAAATGGGTAAGATTCGTATTTGTTACGATATTTGCAGAGCATTCCAGTTCCCATCTCGAATCTTACCGTAGGTGATGGTTACTCCACGCTATCTCAGAGACTAGTCGTGTTTTTTCCGCCCATTTAATTTGTCGCAACAAGTGACATGTAGGCCTGCCTGTATACTCTGTATATCATTCTCATACAAATGTACGTATTTTTTTTTGTCATTTAGATTTTGTGAAGGTAGTGTAGAACTCATATAGCATGCTAGTCTTTAAGTGGCGGCAAGTTGTCTTCCTGTTCGCTTGGTTGAGGACTGGGTACAATGAAAAGACCACTAAGCTTCATGTGGATCCGATGCTAGTTGTAGTTATTTCTGTTATATACACGAAACTGCGATTCTAATGATAGGCTACTTACGTGAACTGTATTTATGGAATGGCGTAGCCTGTACGTGAAAGTAATGTCAATAATAGATTAACTATTGTGTTGCTGACGAGGATAAGGTGAGGCAATCTAAGCTTATGAATAGTCTTGTGTTCTGCTTGTTATTCAGTCTAACATTAAAAGGTCATGTGGTCTTGTGTTTCATAAAATCTATGATATGCATCTAGTTACGTGAGTCATAGCTGGCTCCTTGCCATATTTTTGAAAAGCGCTTGGAAACAAAGTAGCTGGCTCAACGTTGACTTGGTTACTTTTTTCAAAAGCTCCAAGAGACCATGCCACAGCCCAAAGTCAAGTTGGTTGTGACGGGAGATGATTTTGGGTATTGTCCGAAGAGGAACCAGGGTATAGTGGATTGTTTCCAAGCTGGGGGCATTTCCAATGTGTCATTATTGGTTAACGCCTCCGCGGCGGAAGAAGCCGGAGTTCTGGCCAAAAGGTAAATTAAAGCCACGTATCTAGCCGTAGACTACCTACTCGTTTAAAAAAAATGTGTGACACTTATATATACTTTATCTAAAATATTGATATACCCCAGACTTTAGTTATACATGCCTTACTAAAATGTCAACAGACGTTTCAACTTTAATGTTGGTTAGGTGGCACTTAAAAATCTTCAAATTCTTAAGCTAAATACGATTGCTTAACTGTACCTTGACGTACAGTAACCAGATTTAGTAGATCTTTGCTGATCTACGTAGCGGTCCTGACTCTCACAGTCTCCTCACTGCAGACACCACATTCCCATCGGTCTCCACGCCAACCTCTCCGAAGGACTGCCAGTTTGCCAGAGTCTCGAGCAGAAATCCTCCACCCTTCTGAACCAGGATGGCTTTTTCCTTGGGAAGATGGGTTTCCGCAAAGCACTACAGAATGGCCAGCTGAACATGGCAGAGGTAACTTGGTTTTCATAATTATTGTTAACATTGAGAACCAAATGGCAACTAAGAAGACTTTACATTGCTGCATCTTTGCATAGTCTGTTGTACTAACATGACTGGAAATTAATGGAAATAGCTTAACATCTTAAACATCATTAGAATCCTATTTCCATTGTGATAAATCATAAAGTAATACATTTAAATTTCCAGACTGTACTGAATGTCTTGGTAATGGACACATGATCAAAATAGATCAGCTGTACTGAGCTGTAGCTCTAATGTGTTCCCTGAAGGAGGAACAGCTTCTACACAGGTTCTACACCTTTCGAAGGTTTAGTTACTCTGTGAGGTGGTGTTGTCTTACATCTGGGAGTATACACATATGGCAGGGGTTTATAACTATGCCTCTGGCAGTTTCTCACTTCTCTGTGTGTGTGCCTGCCTGTCTGTGTCCAGGTGGAGCTGGAACTCAGGGCTCAGGTGAGGCTGTTCGAGGAGCTGATTGGTCACCTGCCGTGTCACATGGATGGCCACCAGCATGTGCATGTTCTGCCAGGTACGCTGTGTGTCTGTGGGCTCAGAAACAAATCAAATCAAAATGTATTCGTATGGCCCTTTTTACACGCAAGCATGTCACAGAGGGCTTCAGAAACAGCATGTACGCTGTGTGTCTGTGGGCTTCACACATCAAAAGCTTATAGAGAAGTTAGCTGGTCCACTTATGATGCTTCTGTGAGATGCCTCACCGTGGCGTGCCCTTACATAATGGGACGCCCGCTCTTAACTTCCTATCTGCCTCACTCAGTATCGCTCTGTTGACCCTCTGTTGAGTCAGACAACATGCTCACATGTCTGACCACATGTCTGAGTTGGGCAGATCCACTTGCTGTATTGTGAATTAGCATTTCTTTTACTTATATTAGTCTGGGTGTTTTTGGCCACTGCAGGGGAATTGTGCAAAAAGTTTGTTAGATGATATTTACTGTGTATTGTCCATAAAACATGGTAGTGGTTATTGGTTTAAGATAAGGTACAACCTAATTATATATTTTGGGTTTATTCTTACCACTCTATTATTGGTGTTTTAGTAAATATGGTACTTGCTTAGGTATTGCATGGTATGTTTGATGTGTTCATGCTGCAGACAAAGCTTCTGGAGTGTACTGAGCATGTGTTGGTGACAGGCTGCCTGCCGAGAACTGTCTGTCTGACCAGTACAGATCCAGAAAACAGAACTGTCTGTCTGACCAGTACAGATACAGAAAACAGAACTTAATCAGCCTAAGACAGGGCCTGTGTGTGTGTGTGTTCCAGAGGTCCGGGAGGTGTTTGCCCAGGTGCTGTCTGATTTGGGGATCCTGTACACACGTGTTCCTGTGGAGGCAGGCCTGCAGGCGTGTTCCTGGCTGAGCGCACCTCTCCAGGACTTCTACAGTCAGGTTGAGAAAGATGCGCTGGAGGCTGCTCCCGTGTTCCGTCGCCACGGCATCAGGTGTGTGTGTGTGTGTGTGTAAACCATTTGACAGAAACTCCCCTTTTTTAGAGGTTTTTACCACAGTCACACCCATCCTATCTGACCCTGTGACCCCCACTCCCCAGGTGGCCTGACGTGTACCTGGGTCTCACCACCATGGGCCAGAACATGTCCCTCCCCAACCTCAAACGGGCCCTGGGCTACGCCATGGAGGGGCGTCTCTCACCCCCTGGAGGACATGGGGGCGTGGCCTCCTCCCTCTCCTCTGCGGCCCAGCAGGCCCCGTTGACAGCTGAACTCATGGTGCATCCTGGGTACCCCAGTCACCCCCAGGAGGGAGGCTGTGGGCAGGGCCCCGACGACTTCTCCTGCTCGGCTGAGCGGCAGCTGGAGCTGAGCGCCCTGACCCAGCCCCTGCTTCTGGACTTCTACTCCCAGGAGAGGATCCAGCTGTGTGCCTTCAAGGACTTGTGACCTCCCACAGCCCCACACCTGGCCTCCAGCCCCACTCGCCTCTCTGCACCAAACTGGATTCCGTCCCCTGATGATGTTTATGGGGGTATCAGTTGTGTAATCAGGAAGGAGTAAGTTAGGCCCAGTAGGATAGCACTAGTTCCACTCTAGCCTTCCCCAGTGCTCAGGAACTAGGGATTGGGTTGAGGGATTGACACATTTACCTGAGCTAATCTCTTTAGGCCCCTGGGATTAAATAGATTAAGGCAGATTGGACTCTGCCTGCAGGCTCATTTTGAGCACAGCACCATGTTCCTGTGAGCCCACAGGCTGCCCACACTGGTCACATAGCACAAGGTCTGAATCTCTGGGCTTTATTTCCTGCATCTTGAAATAATCTCATCCCCTCAGCACCACCATACATTCCTTCACCAGCATGAAGGAAAGTCAAATGACAGGAATCTAGACAGCATTACCTTTCTGAGATCAGTGATGTCAAATCAAGGGATAAAGCCAGTGGCGGTTTATTTGAATTTGACCTACACTACAATGTCATGTGTCGCTCAAAGAAGTAAGGAAACAGTTTGACAATGGATAACAGGGCGACCCTAGCCATGACAATAAGTTCATCACTAAATCTTTAGTGTTTTTAAGGCACAATTTAAGGCAACAGTTGTTTCATCTCAGGTGAGTACAAATGAGCACCAAACAACCAAACAAAACCTCAGTTAGCACATCTTGATGTCATCCAGAAGTTCAACTGCCAAAGTTACACATTCTGGTTATAACTTATATTCTAACCCTAATTTTAACATGACGTCCTATGTGTTTACAACCATGCATTAACACTGATTTTAATAATTCTTATATTTTATAAAATATTGTGTGACAGGAGTATTTATAGAATATCAGTTGTAGCCATTTGTTTGTTGTAGCCGAGTTTGTATTAAATGCAAAACTGGAAGAACTTATAATGTTAATAAATGTTACAAGTCGAAAGCCTCAATTATTTTTCTAATGTAATATGTAAAACATGTTCAGAAGGCATTGTTATTTAAGGATTCACAATACAAACCTAATGGATGTTGGGTGAAGTCCACTCAACACTACACTGCCACTACCCAGCGAACTACCAGCCAAACAACTACAGTTTACTCTACAAAGGTATCAGAAAATGTTTATGAGCCAAACAGACCTGATAACAGCTTCTGACAAAGGCATGAAGGAGAAGCCTTGGACAGATAAGCAGCAGTAATGATGACTCAGGCTAACCGTGTCCAGGCTGTGTCCAGGCTGTGTCCAGGCTGTGTCCAGGCTGTGTCCAGGCTGTGTCCAGGCTGTGTCCAGGCTGTGTCCAGGCTGTGTCCAGGCTGTGTCCAGGCTGTGTGGCATGTTTAATGTTGCCCCACCTAGTGGTGGACTTTTACATCAAAAACGTGAGGCAGCATGTCATCTTACAGCAGTGGTCTACAACCCCGCTGTCCTGAATGTTTGAGACATTTCCCTCCTCCAACAAACCTGATTCAAATGAATGGGTGGTTATCCAGTTCTGCAGAAGCCTGATAATGACCCCTTTATTTGAATCAAGTGTGTTGGAAGAGGGAAAGATCTAACATGCAGAACAGTGGGCCTTTAGGACCAGGGTAGAAGACCATGTGATCGAAGATGACTTCATTACATCTTTGCTAAGATTGGGGGACATCATTGAGAACCAAACCGCACCTCTCTCAAGCTACATCTTCCGTTACATGTGTGTATGATATAAACACATACTTGCTGTGTTTGAACTTTGTCCCTCAAATATATTTTTCACCTTAATATCTGATTTGACAAAAGCTTTTCCAGCACATTCACACATCAAACATTACCATGACAACCACCCAGACAGTGAGGCCAAATGGTAAGCCATCTTTATTAGGAAATATTGGCCCAAGTCAAACAGCTGTTACACTGGCCTTCTGGCCACATCCACATCCACCATGCCTGGGACAGCCCCCCCAGCGGGCCATGGGGCTTGTGGAAGGATCTGCAGGGAGCCTTTCCCATGGTTCTCCTCTCACTAATCATTAGGCAAGTCCCTTTTGTAGGGGCTTCAAGCAAAGAGCCTACCACTGATTATACCCCTGTAGCAACATGTTAAGAAGTCCAATTGAATGCTATGGATGTGTGTTGTGACGCCAGGTGCATAACTTGAACGAGCAGCCTGGATGGCAGAGACAACAGGAGCTACTCGTCTTTCCACTTCCTGCTTTGTTGGCAGCAAGCGAACGTGAAGAGCCAATAGTTTGTACGTTGTTTAGTGAACAAACGATTGCCTTTGAGCCCTGGGTCTTGTAGTTTTTGAGAGCCAAACCAGGAAGAAACCTTACAGAATGTAAATAAAATGTTTTTGTCCAAAACATAACTAATCAGCAGTAAAATAATCTAATATAAGAACCTGATTCAAATTAGTGTAAGCGGTAACAAGGGCTTATATATTTCAATAGATGAAGCCTTGTGTCAAATGTCTTAAATTAATCACACAAGGTTTGTAGGCTTCCTTTTCAATCTTTTATGAAACAATGTAATTGATAACAGAGTTGGTGTATAGGCTGCTGTTTTGAGTCTGGTCTAGATGGGTAACAAACTACAGGGAGAGAGGGCAGAGAAAGGGCTTGTTCCAGAGAATACAGTGCAACTTCAGAAGCAGAGAAGTAGTCAGAACAGGAAAGGAAACATGGCAGCACACACCTCCTGGTCCTAGATCATTAGAGGGCTGGATTCTGGTTTCAGACATGTTTTTCTTTCTGGGTGTGACAGAGCATGTCAGATGAAACTAGAGGGAAAATGAACATCAGGGTTTCCCCTCTGAGAAAACTCTTGTCAAACAAGATGGACTACCGAGCTGTGGTTCTTCCTTTTAACCTCTTTTCAAACTAAAACATTGTATATCTGCATTTTCCTTCTATATATTTTTAATGCCTAGTGCTCCATCTTACAAAGTCCTCTAACCACTTTTTAACGTTTTTTTTTTTTTTTTTTTTTTTTTTGGATTTAAGAAAATAGTAGAAAGTTAGTAACAGCCTCAAGCTATGTGTCACCAGGAGGAGGAACCTGTCTGATCCACAGAGAGTCCTGGAGGAGGGGAGGCTGAGGCTAACTTGGCCACGCTCAGAGGGGCTGCTCCTGGGGGGCTGCTGGGGGGCATGTGAGTGTGAAGGAAGGACAGGGAGAAGTGTGGGGGGACGGGAGTACAGAGAGGGAGGAAAGGATGTTGGAGAAAGATATTTGCTTGGGCAGGTGAGTGAGAGGGAAACAGAGAGATCAGAGGGCTAGACGCTCGACATGTGATCAGTCCATTGGCCGTTTCTCGCCATGTTTCTTTGTAAACTCTTCTGCGTTCTTAAAGAATTTTTTACGGTCCTTTGAGTACTCCTCAGCTAGGTCGGCCCTGAGGGGGTGTTCCGGCTGAGGGTCGTTGACCAGGGCGATGAGGGACTGGATGACTAATGAAGAGAAATGAAATAAAAAGGAAGATAAGTTAAGTCAGTCAAATTATGCTGGAGTGAGACCCCTTAAAACAGTCAGGAGGCTTGTTAAATTAAACTGTTTTGCTATGAGGTCAACAAACAACGCGGTCACATATTCTTCTTTGGTGTTTATTCACCAAAGACTAAGTGTGATACCCTTTTGCTCTCGTCAGGAACAGCTGCAAGGTCATCCTGAAGCCTGGTCATAACATGGTTTATTCCAATTTGATGGGACTACTAAAATGATGTGTCCTTGCTTTTCTAGTTCCAATGGCATGGAAATGATGGAGATTCATATATTTGATCTGAAAGGTGTTTTTTTTACTTTATTCTTTCTGTAGCATTGAGTGTTAAGTCTGGCCACCCCCTCTAAATCAACCCTGTCCATGGACCATTTAACCCTCGTGTTATCTTCAGGTCATTGTGACCCCCCCCGTGCTGCAACCACTTTACCTTTTACAAAATAAAGTGAAGCATTTTCTTTTAACTGTCCGACTGTCTCGAAACCCCCACAGCTCGAGGGTTAAAATGAAATGCGGGTCGCTGTCACCCAAAGGTAGCACAAGGATTAAGCTAGTGTGGACAGAAATGCCTCCTATAATTTCACTTGCTCACCTTGATCAGTTTTGGTGGCTGGCTTCCAGTTTTCTGCACTGATGACAGGCAAGCACACCTGTCCTTTCTCGTCAATGTTGGGGTGGTAGATCTTTGTCTTGAAAGTGATCTTGGGGGGCTTGAAGGGGTACTCGGCAGGAAAGATGATTTCGATCCTGAATGCTCCTTTGTCATAAGGAGGGTTGTCCTGTAATGAGGAAGTGTACACAATAAACCATGGTTAATAAGTACCGCAAATGACACCTACAAAATGTCTGCCAAGGTAATGAAATCATCTAGTCATGGCAGTTTCGCCCTCATTTTCAAACTACTACGACTTCACTTACAGGGACAATAAGGCCTTGCCATGTCAATATGTTTGATTCGTCAACTTGAATGTTTCTGAAGTTTTTCATTCCAGACTTGCGAATCTCGTCAAGTTCCTGAGGGAGGATGACAAGACAAAAATTAAAATTAACATCAATACAAAAAATCTGCTTGTTTAAATGGAAAACTGTTTGCTTGTTTAAAAGGCGATTTTCAAGGCCAAGAAAGGCATTAGCATCATATCAATATGAGCCAATGAGGCTAGGTACTTAAATAATAGTGATGGGCTGTGTCATGTTAAAGTGGGATGTGAATAAATATGAAAAAAGTCGTTCAATTAAACTGTTCACTTAATGTTGGGCTACTATTAATACAACATTTGTTAGCGACGACATCATCGATATTGCGGATTTAGTTCATGTTTCGGTTTTGATTACACGAAAACGATACTAGCACGTTAGCTTGCAAGCTAACGTTTGCTTGAATGGTGTCAAGATTCAGGTCCACACCCAGATATTATCGAAATTGCGGCGGATAACTATATTATAACCAAGTCCAACTAAAGCGGACCAAAACGTGTCCTACAAAAGCAAAAACGCGTAGTTAACAAACAAACTAGGTAGCTAATGTTAACTGGTAGTTAGCTTGCTAACAATTTGGGCATGATTTGACTAAAGATATGACAGTACTTCCTGTCAATAATTATGAACTGGCTCAGTGAAATAGCTCATAACGCATTACATGATTAGTTTTGAAACATCTAGCTAGCTAATCGTTTGGCTAACGTGGTCTGGATAGCCTGATTAGCGAAAGTGGTTTGTTTGAATACGTGAAACCAGCTACCCTCGCTAGCTACTCCCCATCTTTATTTCGGACAGCCAATTCATCCGAAAGTACGATTTATTTACCACAGCTATTGTTTACCTAGCTAGCCACACTACAAGTTAGATATAGCTAAAAGAGAGTAACGTTCGTTATTACATCATGACGAGTTTTCAGTTTTACACTACTGCCTGCCTTTGTGTTAAATTTCAGTTTACAACGTCGCAGGCTAACTAGCTAGCTGGCCAATTACTTCCCTGATCCTGAAAACCGGTCTATCAATCTCTGGCCTAAATTGCCGGTGCTTCCCTGCCTAAATATTTAGCTAGCGGCGTAAGCTAGCGAGATGGCTAAAGAGTGACTTCTCGATTTTAGCGGGTTGGTTTTTCAACACGTTTGGTCGACCACACATTCAGAGGACAATACATGTCTCAACTAAGTTCCGTTGTGTGATCTGCGAATACACAATTATCCCATTAAGCCCCCAATGGTTACATACATATGAAAAAAGGGATATCAGAAGATTTACCTTGTGCAGCCTCCTGCTCGCCGCCATCTTGAATGTTCTGTGTGTTCCCAGAATACAGTGCGGCAACAGGATGACTGACTGGAAGAGACGGGTGGGTTCCACTCACAGACGTAGTTCTACATAGTAGGGAAATAAGTTGTGTTCCGATTGAAAAGAAAAAAAAAACGAACAAAACGAACGAACAAAAATATAAAAATGCATTTGATGTTACATAAACCTAATTCGTTAATAAGTAAATGTGTTTTTATCGTAGCAACATTGGTCAGGGTGGCAGGACGCAGTCTAGTCATTAAAAACGACGTTTTAGGTAGTCAGCTTGTTTTGTTAAAATAATCAAAGGAAAATCAATTCAAATGTTCACCACAGCCCTTTTTCTGATGCACAAACAAACAAGGTTGATGTTCATGATAATGGAAGTAAGCTGCTGATTAACATCCAGTTATACATTCCCAGTTATAAAAAGAGAAATTATCAGACACAAAGATGATGGAAAAATATCATAGAAGGTTATAGTTGTATGTGGTTTTGTTTTCTCTAAAGTTCAAACAGTGTCGCTATATCACGCACAGCCTACCCTTTTCTCTTGAGAATGAGTACCTGTACCATGCAGACAATAAGGTAGCCAACCATTCAAACACTATTGTCATGTGATTGACACTTATTTTTTTATGAGTAGAACGAATTCTGAATCTCTCACAAGCCGTTTTATGCTTCATGTTTATAACAAAAAAGTATTAATTGTGCCCAATGAATGTGCGATTGTAGGCTGTATTAGATATAGGCAAAATAGTTCCAACAACCCATCCATACATTTCATCCGAGGAGTAGAATATTGGCTAAATTTGAAGTTTAACAAAACAACTCTTAAAATGAACTCTGATAAGACTTAAGTCTTATCAGGAGTATTGTTCTCTACAAGTGACCACTAGGTGGCAGCAGTGGTCTTAGACTTCAACACAGCAACAACAGTGGAACGATCACAGTCAACAAAGTGGATTAGGTGTATGTCTGTTGCTGCTGCCTGCTGCAAACCATAACCTTCTATTTAATAAAGCGTAATCTAGACAACTAGATTCTAGGTTGACTAAGGTTACTAGGGTGAACCAAGCAAAAATCTTATCAATAGAAAATAGAACCACAATTCTTTTTTTTTGGGGGGGGGTTAAGTATTTGTTCATTGATCCATGGAAATGCTCAATATTCTTAGATGGACGTGATTAAAATAACATTTGAAGTTTATAATGATACAATGCTTTGATCTAAGAACCAAAGTTACAGAAGTGTTGAATAGTTTATCTCTTCCCTGGCGCACTACAACTGTGTCAAGTTTCATTCTGTTTTTTCCTTTTAAAGACTTCTAGAAGTTGTTCAACAGAAGAACAGAATCCCCCAATCAGGCCTGATTAGGACAGAGCAGGATAGGATGACCCTAACCCTGGTAAAACAAACACACACGTTATTTTAAATAAGAGTCAAACAGCAGTTGGCCTCAGTTCAAACTTTCGTTTTCCTGAAATTTGGCACTCAGTTGGTACTCTCCCGAGCGTAAAGAACAGATTACTGGAAGTGCTTGATAATACAATAGGCAAAAATAAACAAAGAAAAACGCAGTTCCTTAAGCACATTCTGTCATCACTGCATGTCAAACAGTAAAGTTCTGAGAAAATCAACTCATATGAAATATATAACATTTGTACATATGTATTTCTTTGAATGTATATCTAATTCCCAATCACCCCTCATGTCTTTTTGTGGCTAATCAGTAGGAACATTTCTGAACGTTGCAAAGGAACATTTCTAAGAGAATGAACATTGCTAAATGTCAAGGTCACACATAAACACATACACACACATACATACACACACACACACATACATACACATACATACACACATACACATACATACTTGAGAAAACATGCCCTCTCTTGTCCCCCCAGGGAGAGATGTCATCTTGTTCCAGGATGATGTCTTCCTGGCAGTGTGGTAGGTGGGGTCATCTGGACTAGGCTACTGTGTGTGTGAAGACATCAAAGCTAACCAACAACCCACAATGATGTTCAGACTTGTGCAATAAAGTCTGGAAATGGGGCCATTTCAATACTCCAGCATGGAATTCAAGCTCTAATCTTCACTATTTAAAAGAATGTCTGTATAAGTATTTATGTGAGCTAAATAATAGACAGCATTTGGGCTGAAAGTCTCTATCAACAGTTCATGTCCTGCTGAAAGGACTTGCAGACAAGGGTATTTGTGATTTGAAGTGATTAATCATAATGTTTGTAAGCTTGTACTTAAAGGTGATCGGAAACAAGCCCAGCTACTCATCATCAAGCACACCAAGATTCATTAATCTTGTCTTTGTGTCTAAAACTAACAGTTGAAGCCAGCTCTGCAACATTAACCACCAAGCATTCAGAACCAATGATCCCCCTGCCTGTGCCACATCTCTCCTGTCGCAGTTGAAGCTTCAGGCCGTGTCTGGCCTGCTCTGGTCTGGTCTGGCCTGCTCTGGCCTGCTCTGGTCTGGTCTGCTCACATGCTCTGCTCTGGTCTGGTCTACTCTGGCCTGCTCTGGTCTGGTCACATGCTCTGCTCTGGTCTGGTCTACTCACATGCTCTGCTCTGGTCTGCTCACATGCTCTGGTCTGGTCTACTCTGGCCTGCTCTGGTCTGGTCTGGTCTGCTCACATGCTCTGCTCTGGTCTGCTCACATGCTCTGCTCTGGTCTGGTCTACTCTGGCCTGCTCTGGTCTGCTCACCTGCTCTGGTCTGGTCTGGCCTTTTCTGGTCTGGTGTGCTTTGGCCTGCTCTGGTCTGCACTGGCCTGCTCTGGCCAGCTCTGGCCTGGTCTGGTCTGGTTTGGCCTCCTCTGGTCTGCTCACCTCCTCTGGTTTGGTATGGTATGGTATGGTATGGTATGGTCTGGTATGGTCTGGTTTGGTGAGGTCTACTCTGGTCTGGTCTACTCTGGCCTGGCCTGGTCTCCTCTGGTCTGGTTTGGTCTGCTCTGCTCTGCTCTGCTCTGCTCTGCTCTGCTCTGGTCTGGTCTGGTCTGGTCTGGTCTGGTCTGGTCTGCTCTGGCCTGATCTGCTCTGGTCTGGTCTGGTCTGGCCTGGTCTGGTCTGCTCTGGCCTGCTCTGGTCTGCATTGGTCTGGTCTTGTCTGGTCTGGTCTGGTCTGGCCTGCTCTGGCCTGCTCTGCTCTGGTCTGGCCTGCTCTGCTCTGCTCTGCTCTGCTCTGGTCTGGTCTGGTCTGGCCTGCTCTGGCCTGCTCTTCTCTGGCCTGGTCTGGTCTGGTCTGGCCTGGTCTGCTCTGGCCTGCTCTTGTCTGGTCTGGTCTGGCCTGGTCTGCTCTGGCCTGCTCTGGTCTGGCCTGCTCTGGCCTGCTCTTCTCTGCTCTTGTCTGCTCTTGTCTGGCCTGGTCTGCTCTGGTCACTGACAGAGCTTTTAACCAAAATAAAAAACACATATACACACATGCAAAACAATTTAAACTACAATTAGCAGCATGCAAAACAGATAGAGTTGAGCTGGTTTCCACAGTGTCTGGGTTTTGGAAAATAGGCCTGGGTTCTTGAATAAAATATAAAGAACAACTAGCAGCATGTTTGTCAGGTAAGGATTTCATGTCACTTATCAGACAGTACTAACGTCTTACTCAGAATACTCAAATGAATACTACAATACATCAACAACACCTTCATGACAGCAGGCAGACAATGTTTCTGTATTAGCTATTCTGTATTAGCTAATCAGCCAAACTGTGCGTGGACATGGTGCTCTGGTTCCTGTTTCCTGAGAGAATACATCGAAATGGGGAAGAATTGCTTCCCTCAAAACTTAAGAAGGGAAATTTAATTTGTTGTGATGAATAGTTTGGCTGATCAGGAGAGAATTTAGAGGCACCTTCTTCACATCAAAGGATGGACACACAACCCAAGACAACAAGGGAAAAATGTCACCTTCTGGAAAATCTTCAGAACATTTTCAGTAGTGCTGTGAAATATGGAAGGTAAAGATTTGTCATGGACCCATGTGAGAGATACTGGTCTCAAGCATCACACAACCAAGAATGCAGCTTCCATTTGTATCGACCCAAAAAATCCAATGTATGTACAGTGCTTTCACTTTCTCACTCTCCGTGAATGAAGATGTTTAATCAGATACGAGGTCAAAGAAAAAAAAGGAGAACGTGTTGAAACAAGACATTGAGAACAAGGTGGAAAAATTGAGATGTTGGGGTGGAGAGGTGGGGTTGAAGAGGTGTGGGTGGAGGTAATTGTTTTAGTTTACGGGATAGAGGAGGTGGAGTCTCACCTATTTCTGATAAGAATGAAAGTGAAAGACCAGGTGTGTGTATATAAACACCTGAGCATCTCCACTTGGGCTCACATCATCTTCCTCAAACAAATATACATTCACCTGAAACATCTGCACCCTCCAGCTCACCATGGCATCTGGACTGGCGTTCCTCCTCCTCGCTGCCATCGTCTGCGTGAGTTACACAGCAGGTAAGACAAACACACACCGCACACTTCAGGCAGACCATAGCTAAATTGCTGAAAGTAGTTGAGGGGATTTTATGTTTTCGTTGTGGGATAAATATTACACACATTTCAATGTGAAACAGTTTGAGTATTAGCATGTCCCATAGCTCATGACCACAGGAAATCTCTAGGAGGTCCAGTCCAAACAATTGTTTCAGCAATGAAGGATTTCTTGTAAACGGGTGTTTTCCCCCTAAACTGCATTTGGCACACAGAGGTCCTCTGTGTTACGAGCAACTGTAAATCACACTGGATGAGAATAGCTTGGAATGTTGTGTAGTTCTTACTCTCTTTCACTCTAACGCTCTCTCTCTCTCTCTCTGTCTCTCTCTCTCTCTCTCTCTCTCTCTCTCTCTCTCTCTCTCTCTCTCTCTCTCTCACACTCCCTCCTCCTCCTCTTCCTCCTCCTCCTCTTTTATGACTGTTCACAGCAGTGTCTTGTCTCCATCCATCCCTACTCATATCTAACCCCCCTGTCTCCCCAGCTTTCTCTGACGTTCCTGTGGACTGCTGTCTGACCACCACAGACATCCCCTTCCATCGCCGCACCAGGGTCCAGGCCTACCTGCTCCAGACTACAGACAAGGGCTGTCAGATCGATGCCACTGTGTGAGTGCCAATCCAAGCAAACCGAAAATCCCGCTTCATAGGAAATTAATGTTATTTAGATGCGGTCTGGTCTCAGGTTCAAATCCCCCCTCCACTGTATGTCGCTTTAGATTAATAATAATAATAAGCGGCCGCAGTATTAAAGCTTCTGCTTAATAAATATTTGATCAATTCCCACCGCAGTAAATTCCTTGTTTTTGTGCACTTACTTGACGATTAAACTTTATTCTGATTCTGATTATTATCTGTTTTGGGGCGTTTCCAGGTTCATCACAAAGAATGGCCTGAGGCTGTGCACCCCTCACCCCAGCCACAGCAGCTGGGTGGCAGGCTTCATCTCCCTGCTGGAGCGGAGGCGGCAGGGGGCTTCTGCAGCTCAACATGACAGGTAAACATCAGCATCTGCTGAGTCTTAACAAACGCTGCTGGGATGGCAATCCGTTCACCAGTTCCTTCTTCTCATTGGAACTACCTGTTGTTATTTATTCTACTTGAGTAGTTAAACTTATCTTCTGATTTACCCAATTTTGAGGTGTTTTATTTATGCCTGTCTTCCTGTTTTCCAGAACCTGAACAGAACTGGTTTAAACACAGGAGGAGAAGAGAGCAGGGAGGGGAGTATGACTTCCACACATCAGAATAAGTTCATCCATCAGGAACCCCTTGACGACTGAAGATTTCAAATAATTTCACCTTTATCATGAAAGTGAATTCATATAGGTTATGCAAAAAGTTATATGGTAAACAAGGTTCTAGAATATGGTTTTATGCCGTAAATGGCTTTTTCTGGTTTTCTAGTTTGCATTTGGCCATGTCAATATGCAAGCATGAGTACTTTTTGGTGCTTTTTTATTCACCGTTGATAAGCTATGTTTTTGTATAGTTACACTGTATATGCAACTAAACAATATGTAATATTGTTATATGTGTTTATGTAAAGCATTCAAAATGTACATTTCAAATAACTTTGGACATAAAATGTCATTATCAAATCTATCATTTCTGTGTTTCTGCTCTCAATATAACCCACTCATACTTCTATCATCAACACATTACTGAACTGTCACATCTTGTCACATTATACAGAATAATCATAAAAACATTATTATATAGATACACTCATTTAGTTCGATATTTTCAGAATTCTTTAGACAAGAACAAATTAATACAATTAAATTAATACACAATACAAAGTCATTACAGTTAATCAGGTATGTGCTACCTCACGTTTGCATGCTACTGCACGTGTCACAAACAGTACACTGTTTCATATGCAGGAAAGCTTTTGAACATACCCCTTTCTAAACTACAACTCTGTAAGAAGAAAAAAGAAAAAACTTGTTAAATAATTCCTGCATTCGCAGGAATAAAGAATTTGAACAGGCATATCTAGGCCTAGACACACAAAATATAATCTGCTATTACCACTTAAACTAAATATTTCACAATTTCCCTCTCCCCATAAAGTCCAATAACCACCTTCATGCACATCACCTTACCATGAAGGCGGCATGTGTTTCTCATCAGTTATGGACAAGACTTGTTCCAGTCTCCAGAGCTTTCTCCCTCAGGGCTGTGAAGGTCATTCTGCATCCTGTAGAGTTCAGTACAGGTCAGGGTCGGGGAACATCACATTCCTGTTTTGGTCTCACAGTCACTCTCGCTGTTGAGTTTAACATCGCACTGTGGCCTGGTGCCAACAGATTCTGCTCAGTAGCAGAACGTCTGGTTTGTCCTTTTCTCGGTCTTACCAAAAAGAGCAGCAAGGTCAGCGAGATCAGGGGAATTCTGACTGTGGCTGAGGAGAAACACATCATTTCCATGAAAACAAAACTTTAGTTGTCAGGCAAACACACACTTCTGGTCAAATCAGAGTCATTATCAGCTGTTACAGTCTTGATATCTGCAAATATCTGCAATCTTGATAGATGCAAATAGTGAATGTGTATATTCATATACTCCTGATAAGACCACAAGTTCTATTCCAGCTCCTGACTAAGGCTGAGCCATTCTCATCAAAGGGATGAATGCTGTGGGTGTACTACAAGGTTTCCATTGATACTGAAACTTTTTCTCACTAAAGAGGTGCTTCCTATTGAGATTTCTGAAACCTCAAGACTGGTTAACCGACTGAAATAATGACTTCTGTAAACATTTGTGCGTATCGCTGACTTTCCCGCGTGCCATCACAAGACGTTTCACACACTCTCACAAACACACTTCTTGACTGTTGAGTAATATTTTTCTATGGAACATTACGAAATGGGCTCTGCACAGCAAGATAACTTCCTGACTTGATGCTCCTTCCCCTAAAAATATGAAATTGACTGTGCTCAAAAACCATGCACACTGTGAAAAAATACCACACACTCCAGGACCTTTTTAATGTCATTTGACCTAAAAAAACTAGAAATCAAATACCAGATAGAAACATTTCATCTCTGAAAGAAAAAAACAAATCTATCTTCCATGACTTCTACGGCCCCTGCTGAATGCTGAAAACATGATAAATAGTTTTATATGCAAACATGTTGGTAAAGAATCTAATGATGAAATAACCTATAAAAAAAAGTACAAAAACACAAAGATGGAATTCCCCAGTTGTTTCGTCCTAACGGAAGTAAATAGGTATCAAATGTCTGAGGGGGGTGAGTCAAACTGAAACCTAGACCACATATAAAGTGTGTGTGTGTGAGGGGAGTCTGAAGGAGAGTCCAGCAGCATCACCAAGCTCACACGACCAAGGACACACACTCAAGTGAGCAGAGGACACTGTTGTGCCATTGTAGAAGGAAAGACGTCGTCTTACTCACAAACAGTAACTGAAATCTCTCTTTCCAGGTTATCAGTGACTAGTCATGGCTGCTGGATACAAACTCCTGTTCTGTGCCCTCCTCTTCTGCTGCATAACTGGTGAGTGTTGAGTTCAAACGTGGGTACTTTCTGTGGTAGACTGCATTGCGTTATCAAATGTAATGATGATAATCTTGTAATTATGTCAAACTGTGATTGAAATGATACTGTGGTGGAGATGCTACAACCATGCATTAATGAGGATGCAGATCAGGATTTTAGACAGGCAGGCAGGCAGGCAGGCAGACAGACAGACTGGCAGACAGGCAGGCAGGCAGACAGACAGACTGGCAGACAGACTGGCAGACAGGCAGACAGGCAGACAAGCAGACAGACAGACAGACAGACAGACAGACAGACAGGCAGGCAGGCAGGCAGGCAGGCAGGCAGGCAGGCAGGCAGGCAGGCAGGCAGACAAAGACAGGCAGACAGGCAGACAAACAGGCAGGCAGGCAGACAGATAGACTGGCAGACAGGCAGGCAGGCAGGCAAACAAAACAGATTTAGCTTTATCACTGTTCAGTAATATTCTGCGTGTGTGGGCATTACAAGGTCATTATGTGTGTGTAGATGTGTGTAGATGTGTGTTTGTAGATGTGTGTGTGTAGATGTGAGTGGGTGTGTTATGTAACAATCCGTGGTGCAACTCACTGCAGTGTTATAATGGTTACAGGTTAACTCCAGTGTTCTGGGAAAGCCCCAGACAGACTGAATGCATTATTGATTCTTTTCTGTTCTGTCAACATGAACATGATCGCTTAGTCCCTCACTACAACTCCACTGCAGTTGAAAGTTTGTGAAATATGTATGTACATGTGTAATACTGACTGTCCGTTATGCCTGTCTGTTACCTCCACTTTGTGTGTGTGTTTGTGAGTGTGTGTCTGTGTGAGTGTGTGTCTGTGTGAGTGTGTGTGCCAACAGATTAGGCAGAGGGAGTATTGCATATCTAGTTTTAGTAAACAACACAGTTCTCAGTCGCATCAGGTGTCAGGATTGTTAGGACCCAACAGAAGAGATTCAGTTCCCTTCACTGTCAGTCTTTTGTTGGAGGTGAACAAGCTGAGTGTGAGGTGTGACCCTTCACTAACCGCTGAGATCTTTCCTTCACCAGCTCCATGCATATCCAAATGAAGCACAATCTCAACATCTCTCCTTGTCCTGCATCCCTCTCCCTCCCTCCCTCCCTCCCTCCCTCCCTCCCTCCCTCCCTCCCTCCCTCCCTCCCTCCCTCCCTCCCTCCCTCCCTCCCTCCCTCCCTCCCTCCCTCCCTCCCTCCTTCCCTCCTTCCCTCCTTCCCTCCTTCCCTCCTTCCCTCCCTCCCTCCCTCCCTCCCTCCCTCCCTCCCTCCCTCCCTCCTTCCTTCCTTCCTTCCTTCCTTCCTTCCCTCCCTCCCTCCCTCCCTCCCTCCCTCCCTCCCTCCCTCCCTCCCTCCCTCCTTCCCTCCCTCCCTCCCTCCCTCCCTCCCTCCCTCCCTCCCTCCCTCCCTCCCTCCCTCCCTCCTTCCCTCCCTCCCTCCCTCCCTCCCTCCCTCCCTCCCTCCCTCCCTCCCTCCCTCCCTCCCTCCTCCCTCTCAGTGACTCAGGGCCAGATGGTGGTGGACTGCTGTCTGAAGGTGAGCGACCATGAGATCCCCAGACAGCTGGTGAGAAGCTACCAGCACCAGCACCGAGGCCAGGGCTGCTCACTGGATGCAGTCATGTAAGGACCTTGTGGGCTTGGTGCATGTTTAACATCAGAACATGGCCCATGCAGACTGTGACTGGATGGTTGTATTTGTAGCTTTGTGACCAAGAAGAACCGCTTCCTGTGTACCACACCTGACACGCCCTGGGTCAAAGACCTCATCAACCATGTGGACCACCTGACCAAGAAGTGTCGGAACAGCAACTTCCAGGTACACATACGACCCTTGACCTCACTGCTCACGAGCAAAACCAGGAAGAAACCTTCATTTAATCCAAAATGACATCCCCCAAACTAAATTTTAATTCAAGATTACATATAAATCCCACAAACCTCTAACACGTCATCGCGGTCTAGCCTCAAACCTCAAAAGCCACAAACATAGTTGAATCATCATGAGGAAGAGTTTTTGACTCAGCAGTATAAACAAAGATGAACCTTCCAGAGAAACTCTTACAGTAATGTGTCATCGCAAAACCACACAACAACATGGAACCACAAAATAACGGAACAGACAACTGCTGTTATAAGAAATTGACAGTTGTGAACAACATTTAAAGTTTTATAACTACCATGTAACTAAATAGCAATACCTGTATCAACTACTATATTTACATAGTGGTATCTAGCATGTTCTAAAATACTACTGTTATCCTAACCTCTGCTGTGTGTGTGTGTGTGTGTGTGTGTGTGTGTGTGTGTGTGTGTGCAGGGTAAACGCTGCAGGGGTCTGAAGCCATAGGCAGTCTGAGCCCGGCATCCCGGTCGATGAAGGAGGAGCATTCTGACTCCCACGGCCGACAGAATGAGATCTAAAATGTGATTCTTCTTATTCACCACTGAAGCACTTTCCTTCTGTTCCTAACCTGACATGAGTCCATGTTGTTACTTCGAAGTACAGATGTACATCTAGAAGTTATTGTCAGAGGCAGGACAATATAGGACACCATGATAGGCAGCTAATAACACAGTCCATTAGAACGGATTTCTTTAACTTTTTTGTTTTGTTACGTTTGTCAAATTGTATTTTTTTTACAGAACCTTTCAATAAAGAGATGAATTTAAAATCAATTCTACTTGTGTCCTCAGTGTGGGGAGGGTAAACTATATTCTCAAGTAAAGTAGAGGTGGTGCACAAACTTTCCCTTGTGGTAGCAGTGAATAGTAGAATAAGGAAGAAGTACTTGTGTTCTGTTTTCACACGTGTGTGCTGAGAAGCTTCGTGGTAACTTCTGTGGAAAAAGGAAGAAGGTAGAGAGAGAGTGTTGTTGGGAGAAAGAGATATGAAACAGACAGAGTTGACTGTGAGTGAAGGAGACAAAAAGACAGACAGAGGGAGGGAGAGAGACATGTTGACAGATGACCTTTTGATCGAGAGAAAGTGGAAGTGAATGTGAATCTCAACGAGTGAGTGAGTGTAAATATCAACAGTGATGCTCCACATTTGCACAGTGGTAATCAGAACCATAACCAGCATGGAGGTTTATGCCGCTGTTTTACTGACATTCATTCACCATGTCTGGATCACAGCTCCCAGCCATATACAGGGAAGTCTTCTCGGTAATCTTACAACTTACAGGAACACATTGAGCAACTGACTGCATATTTGTGCAAACTGCTATGGGTCCTGGGAAGTCCCGACTAACTTGAGAAATTTCCTCTTATACCATCCAATACCGACTGTACCTGACTGGGTGTGGAATCTCTTAAATGTTACCTCCTGCTTATGTAACCTGTAAGCTGTAACCAGCCCTAACAAGTAGGTGACACAATGGCAGAAGTACCTGTTGTGCTTGAAGGGTTTATACAGGGTCTAAACCAAGGCTCAAAAAGCCCTCCTGGGGCACCCTGGTAGCTCACTGGAGACATGTGCGTAGCATGTAGCATGTAGCATGTAGGCTGAGGCCTTCGCTGCATGTCTTCCCCTCCCTTTCCCACTCTCTGCCTTCCGTCTCACTGAAAACGGTTAACTGAAAAGGTGAACTGAAAAACTGAAACTGAACTGAAAAAACTCCCTTGGTAGACAAGGAAGTTACCGTGGGAAAAGCGGTTTAGGTGCCCCTCAAACACTTCCAGTGTTTCCTTTTCGTAAAGGGAAGTGTTTTCCAGGTTTGTGTGTTGCTGGCGGGGGGGCAGCTATATCTGTTACATTTAGTATTCATTAAAACACTCAGTATAAATTATTAGTGAATTATGAGTCTAAAATAACTGTTTTGTCTGTTCATATACAGTATATACCATTTATTAGATACTTACTGTTTAAACATTTCCATGTGTCACTCATTGTAAAAGAAACACCAAATGATCTGCAGTGCTTCTCCCTCCAGTCAGCGCCCACACCCCTGGGTAGAGTTCATGTTCCTGGGGTCTAGGAGACACCAAGATCCAGCACCACCATCCTGACCTCTAGCTAACCATGAGCGCTGGTTAGGAGCAGTATCCCCATATAGTGGCCGAATGAGGACTTGTTTCCCTTCATCCATCTGTGGTCTTTGAGCTTTGTCATTGTATATGTCATTTGCTGATGTCATAATCCTGGGCAAACACATGCTTTTGTAACGTCATCTAAATCACAGACTTCACTGTGTATCCATGGAGAAAAGCACCCACTATGCACCCAGTAGGGTTTGCTACAGACTTCCATGCTGTTCTTCAGGAACAGGAACATGTGACCGGAAACAGAGACGGACATGTGACAGGAAACAGTGTCAGCAGCATATGAATACAAGATGTACTGAGGGTAACAGACGAGGGAGTCGTTTGAACTGTGATCACAAGAGCACTTTGTTATTGTTAATAATGTCCATAGTAGGTTGTTAATGTCATACAGGTCATATAGCATTGGACACACACAGGGCAGCAGAGCCACTGCTGCTACAGGTACTGTACAAGCAGAAGCAAAGTGTCAGACAGAGGGAGACAGAGAGAGAGAGACAGAGAGAGAGACAGAGAGAGAAAGACAGAGAGACAGAGAGAGACAGAGAGAGAGAGAAAGACAGAGAGACAGAGAGAGACAGAGAGAGAGAGACAGAGAGACAGAGAGAGACAGAGAGAGACAGAGAGACAGAGAGAGACATAGAGACAGAGAGAGAGAGAAACCCCTTGCTACAACTGCACAAAAATACATTATCGCCGTGTAGACTTGTCCTTTGAACAAACCATGACTGTGGGAGAATGGGATTGAGCTAAGCTCACTGTACAGATGTTCAGCCAACACATTGAGTCTGGCAGGACACTGCAGTATGGCAAAAAATAATAAACATGTAACCAATCGGAACCAATGGATTTGAATTGTTCTTAATTGTTGATCAGTAGCTCCCATATGATCTCATATGATGAGGATGAGGATGTCATGAAGAGCAGAACGCGCTGGAACGTGCGTGTCGTTGCTCGTCAAGATCACTTCTTTCCTCACTCTGGCATTCAAACCAGAGTCCTCTGATTCTCTGACCGCAAACATCACCTCCGTAAAGACCTCTTTACCAGCTACGCCACACAAAAGATGACCGTTCGATGGTGCGGGTGGGCGGTATATATCTACTGAGGAGTGAGTTCATCCAGTCCCAATCATATTTACATGTACATAGACTACTGAGTGCGAACCTTCTCTCAGACTCTCCCATGGCCTGCTTCCAGGAAGTTAGCATCAAGGCTACCCGTCAAATCAAGGAACATTTGCAAACACATATAACTTCATTAATGTTAACAATCTCTATACTTTTCTTACAGAAATGAACCCTTCAAATAAACCATATTTACAGTTCATCAGTAACGTTGAGGCAATGTTAAAAAATTATATAAAAAGAAAAAAAAGAAAAAGGAAAACAAATGTCATTTTATTGAACTTACTGACTAGATTACCGTCTCAATGAAACCTCAAAGAAACGTTCGCTAGCCCGTTAAGTGGTGTATTATTACGAGGAAAGTCTTTCAGTAACGACCCTCAATAATCATCATCTAGGATTGCTCCCAGCGTTACGGTATATTTTCTGTACATCTCAGTCTGAACCTAAGGCCACATAGCACACCTGGACGTCACAGGTAACGTACACACCTGGACGTCACAGGTAACGTACACACCTGGACATCACAGGTAACGTACACAGCCAGTGAAGAACGGGTTGAGGTTCTCATCAGCTTCCACAAAACATCTTTAAACTCTTTATTTTCCAGAAACACACCTGAGGAGTCTGGTAGACGCTGTGGGGGAAAGGGTACCCCAGGGTTAGGGCCGTTAACAGGGACAAGGCAGGTCACAACCACCAAACACCTGTCAAATACCTCGACCAAACACCTGTAAAACAACTCCCAAACTATGTTGCTTTCATTAGACATCCTTCTCTCTGTATCCATCCCAACCATTCACACGCATATCTAAATACATTATATAACTCTTCAATAAATAAACAGAACTCACCACATGTGTAAGTCATATATGCACGTATAGTATGTATGTCAGAATTAAATACACAAGTCCACTGCAGCTGGAAGCCGATTCGCCTGTCTTGGTTTGGTTGTGGGGGCTGAGGGGAGGAGTCTGGAGTCCACAACTATGTTGTCTCCTCACATGCGCAACAGTCCTCTGCCTGTGATTGGTCGGTTTAACCTGGCAGTCACCCAAACACTGCAACTGAAGAGAGGGAGAGACAGGTTCCACTTGCTTCTGTTTCGTCCATCCAATGGTTGGCATGGCAGCAAGCGTGAGTAACAATGATGAGAAGATGAAAGAAGCTGAAAGCGTGTATCTGGTTGCCCCTCAGAGCACCGGCCCTTCAGACCCCTTACAGGACTTTTCACACTACATCTACTGGAATTTATCTTTTGTTATGTAAACCAACTGTCATCCTAAGACTATTCTATAAAGGGTTTAGAGAACTCTGGGTGAATGACTCGAGAGTTGCTTGCTCAGTTTGTTCTTGTGATCGCGAAGCTGGATGTTTAGGATTAGCTTAGCATTGTTGTAGCACAGCCGGGTGAGGGGCTTGGCGTCCACAGCATGATAAAGCACAGCTAGGTATGGTGTGTGTGTATATATGTATATACACTATATACATTTAATATGGTTCCTTGCTTTGTATCACTCTATCAAAAAGAATCTGACGGACAGTTTGAGACCTCTGAGAGCTGTGCAGAGCAGAGTCTTCCAGGTCTGTGTGTGTGTGTGTGTAAGTGTATGTGTGTGTGTTCACGCGTGTGTGTGTATTTGCGTCATCTCTTTGGATGAGTGCATGCTTGAGAGGAACTCTCCTCACAGGTGCAAGTGTGTAGTCGTGCCTGCATGCGTTCCTATGTGGACACGTTCCTATGTGGACACGTCGCATCCTGCAGTAGAGCACATCACATCCTGCAGTAGAACACATCACACCCAAACATCTTAAACATCTGTAGGAGTCTCGAATCCAACGACTACATCATCCAGACTGTCTCTTTCTCTTCCCCTCTCAGGCGCTTCCGTGTTCCCTTCAACCTCTCCCCTCCCCTCCTCCCTCCCCTCAGTGCGGGCCGCCATGGGGGGGGGCCCGGGGGGTCCCCCAGGCTGCGGAGCGTCACGTAGATGAGGGGCACCAGGCCACAGCTGGCCCCCAGGGAGCAGAGCAGCCAGTCGGAGTCGGGCTGGGCCAGCACGCGGAGGACGTCTCCCTTGTGGAAGCTCAGCTGGCCTGGCTGTGTGGCGATGTGGTGACACAGAGCCCTAACCTCACTGGGGGGGAGGGAGGGAGAAATGGAGAGAGAGAGAGAGAGAGAGAGAGAGAGAGAGAAAGAGAGAGAGAGGGAGAGAGAGAGGGATAGAGAGAGAGAGAGAGAGAGAGAGAGAGAGAGAGAGGGAGAAGGAGAGGGAGAGAGGGAGAGGGGGGGGGAGGGGGGGGAGAGGGAGGGAAGGAGGGAGAGATGGAGAGAGAGAGAGAGAGAGAGAGAGAGAGAGAGAGAGAGAGAGGAGAGAGAGAGAGAGAGAGGGAGGGAGGGAGAGAGAGAGAGAGAGAGAGAGAGAGAGAGGGGGGGGGAGAGAGGGAGGGAAGGAGGGAGAGGATGGAGAGAGAGAGGTAGGGGGGGAATTGAGATATGGAGAGAGAGAGAGAGAGAGAGAGAGAGAGAGAGGGGGGGGGGGGGAGGAGGAAGTGAGATATGGAGAGAATGAGACAAAGAATGAGTTCAGTTTGACTTCCATTCTAACAGCAGCACCAATTAGTCTCAGTATAAGGGTTAAGTATCTTAACGTTGGCCAGTTTGTTACCATGGAGACTTGGTCTCTGCAGCTTGTGCTGTCTGAGGTTGCGGGGGAGGAGCTTTGCTGTCGAGGGGAGGGGCTGAAGGCTCCACCCTCCTCCCTGACCCCGCCCCCACAGTCTGGGCCACCAGGTCCAGAACAGACCTGTCCAGACTCAGCCATCCGGACGGCAGCCTGGTAAGGACAAACACAACCGGAAAATAAACTCTCTCTCTGTTTCTTAACTTTAAATAGCTTGTTCTCAGGACTAGTCTGTCTATATCTGACAGTGTTGTGAGGACTGATAAGCGTATTGGTCATTATAAATTACATTGAAAGACAACCTCAGATCATGGTCTAAATATATGTAATAGTGTGTCATCTATCTGTGAGAAAGTTAGAAGTTTGCTTTACAGCATGCAGTCTATGCTGTTACTTTGAAGAGACTTATAAATGAATTATCTCATCATATATACCTTATAAATGAATCATCTCATCATCATATACACCTTATAAATGAATCATCTCATCATCATATACACCTTATAAATGAATCATCTCATCATCATATATATACCTTATATATATATATCATCATATACATCTTATATGTATTTCTAACTCACCTGCTTCTTTGAGTCTTGGCTTGCCTGGAGTGTTCTGCTCTGGGTGAGGAGCCCATGCTGGAGCCGAACAGCCGTCCCCAGCGCATGCCCTGGGAGTGGGCCTGGTCCTGGGGCCGGCCGGAGGAGGGCTGGTCCTGGGGCGGGGCGGAGGAGGGCTGGTCCTGGGGCGGGGCGGAGGAGGGCTGGTCCTGGGGCGGGGCGGTGGAGGGCTGGTCCTGGGGCCGGCCGGAGGAGGGCTGGTCCTGGGGCGGGGCGGTGGAGGGCTTGGCCCCTGGGGGCCCCTGGAGCTTCTCCTGGCAAAGGACAGAGTCCGGAGGGCTGCCCATCCACGACCTCCTCCCCCCACTCCCCGCAGAGTCAGCGCTGCTGCTCCTCTTCCTGGGCTCCTCCCCTTCCGGTCTGGACTCCGCCCCCTCCACCACGCCCTCCCTCGTGGGCGGGAGCTGGCTGGCTCGCCTCTCGGCCGACTTCTTCCTCTTCTCACTCCGGGTGAACTTCGACCCCTCTGCTGATTGGTCAATGTAGACCTGGGAGGACTGCATAAGCTGGTACCACCATCCTGCCTGGCGCTCCTGTTTCTGACGCCCCTCCTCCGACACCCCCCTCTCTCTGTCCTTCTTCTTCTCTCCATCCCTGTCGTCCTGGTGACTCTCTCCACCCACTCCCTTCACTCTCGGCCCGGCGGATCCTCTCTCCCTCCACAAGGTGGAGATCCCTTCCTCTACGTCCACCATTGGCTGCTTCCATACAAGTTCCGCCCCGATGGAATCCATCCCGCCTCCGTCTTTGGCAAGCTCCTCCCCCTGCCCCACCCCCTCCATCCTGCTACCCGCCCCCTCCATTCTTGGCAATGTCCCCTCTCGTCTCAGCTCCGCCCTCTTCCTCTTCCCAGCGCCAGACTCCACCCCATCGACCACGGGCGTGCCCCACCCCCTCATGAGCTGAAAGGTGGAGCGAGCTGATTGGTCGGCGGAGCAGAGCAACTCCTTTCGTCGCAGGTGGTCCTGCCCCTTCTGCAGGAGGCGGGGCTCGAACAGGAAGTCTAGGTGGAAGGGGAGGAGCGACAGGGGCTGCAGGAGGAGCAGCAGCTCCTGGAACAGCGGTTGGCACGGCCCCTGCGACAGTGGCAGGAAACCCCACGGCTGGTAGTGAACCGCCAAGATGTCTGATAGGGGGAGAGCAGTGTGAACAGCAGCACGACCCAAAAAGCATGATGCCAAGGGACAGTTACTATAGGTATAACACAACAGTTACTGTAGGTTTTACACAACATTACTATAGGTAGTACACAACAGTTACTATAGGTAGTACACAACAGTTACTATAGGTAGTACACAACAGTTACTATAGGTAATACACAACAGTTACTATAGGTAGTACACAACAGTTACTATTTGTATCACACAACAGTTACTGTAGGTTTTACACAACATTACTATAGGTATTCTTATGTAGCTGCATGGTAGGTATTGTAACCTGAATGTAAAGTGTTGCCAAATACAGTGTTAATGTGGAAAGACGAGAGGCTTCAGAGTCATCAGATGTCTCACCTTCATGAGTGTGAAGATGGTTGAACCAGAACTCCAGCGACCTCAAGCTGAGAGAGCAGGAGAAAGGAGTCACTCCCTGAGTTGAGAGAAGCTTTTTCTACAATGTTTTTTCAACCCTTTTAAACTTTATTGCCTCAACTTTTTTCTAAAATATTTTGTCAACATTTCTAATTTTTTTATTTTTTCTTTAAAAACTGTTTTTTTTATTGTTGCCTTCTGAGCTAGAGAGAGGGAGGCAAAATAGAGAGTGACAAGGAGAGGGAGGTGGAGGGAGGGAGAGGGGAGAGGGATGGAGAAGAGAGAGGAGAGAAAGCAGACTCACTTGAGGAGACCGAAGATGAAGGCGTTGAGCCTCATGCTGTGGCTGCTGAGCTCCGAGTACTGGCTCACTTTAGAGAACAAGCTGTGTAGTACACGCGTGGACGGGCCTGGGAGCAGACAGACAGACAGACAGACAGACAGACAGACAGACAGACAGACAGACAGACAGACAGACAGACAGACAGACAGACAGAGAGACAGACAGACAGAGACAGACAGACAGACAGACAGACAGACAGACAGACAGAGAGAGAGAGAGAGAGAGAGAGACAGACAGACAGACAGACAGACAGACAGACAGACAGACAGACAGACAGAGAGACAGACAGACAGACAGAGAGACAGACAGACAGAGAGAGAGATAGAGACAGACAGGTCAGGTCAGGTCAGTACTATAATACCCCTCACTCCAACCCAACCCACCCCACCCCAACCTCCAGCCCCCCCTACCCAGCTGTGTGGAGGCCTCCACCAGGCTCCAGGGCTGGTTGCGACGCTGGCCGATGATGAGGTCCAGGACGTGGGGCTTGAGGCCGTCCTGCAGAACCCCCCGCAGGGCCGGACACAAGTATTTCAGGATGAGGTGGCCCACGTTGGGACTCACCCAGCTGTTCCCCAGCTTAGCCTGGGGGGGTGGGGAGCATAGAGGAGGAGAGAAGAGAGAGGAAGAGGGAGGAGGAGAGAGGACGAGAGAGAGGAGGAGAGAGGAGGAGAGAGGAGGAGAGAGAGAAGGAGAGAGAGGAGGAGAGAGGAGGAAAGAGAGGAGGAGAGAGAGAAGGAGAAAAGAGAGAGGAGGAGAGATGAGGATGAAAGAAGGACGTATACTCTTTTGAAACAGATGTACATCATCTATATGTACATTATATATTGAATACATCATCTACAGTCTGCTCTCCTACAGGGAGGTAAGAGGTACATACCTTGACATCTGGATCACGACTTGTCCCAAAGTGAGCAACAATCAGATCTATTGCAGTGTTGATGGCTTTGACCAAACCTAGAGAGAGAGAGAAAGAGAGAGAGGGAGAGAGGGAGAGGGGGAGAGGGGGAGAGAGAGAGGGAGAGAGAGGGAGAGAGAGAGAGTAATAAGGAAGTTGATTATGACAGAAGCCCCTGATGGGTAAATACCCTCTCTGAGGTAACTGGAACACAAGTCCGCTGGTCTCTTTCATCTAATGGTAATCTCCCTCTTCTCTCTCTCCTTCTCTCCCTATCTCCTTCTCTCTCTCTCCCTCTCTCCTTCTCCCTCTTCTCTCTCTCTTTCTCTACTACTCCCTCTCTTTCTCTCCCTCTCTCTATATCTCTCTCCCTCTATCTTCTCTCCCGTCAAACAATGCTAATCCATCCTTTCTTCTCTGCCTCTCTTGATTGATCCAGCGTGTGATCCTGGCCCCAGGATGGATACACCACCCAGCTGATGCAGCCTGGATACACCACCCAGCTGATGCAGCCTGGATACACCACCCAGCTAATGCAGCCTGGATACACCACCCAGCTGATGCAGGCTGGATACACCACCCAGCTGATGCAGCCTGGATACACCACCCAGCTGATGCAGGCTGGATACACCACCCAGCTGATGCAGCCTGGATACACCACCCAGCTGATGGATGGATACACCACCCAGCTGATGGATGGATACACCATGAACCCCAGAACCAGCACACACACACACACACACCTCTCATCTGCTGCAGGTCGACAGAGATCTCGGAGGAGGAAGAGGAGGAGGCGTCGGGGGATAGACAGAACTCCTCTGGGGGGCGCTCTGCCAGGGAGAAGTAGTCTGGCAGGTAGTCACTGTAGTACTGCTGCAGCTGCTTTACTGAAGGCCCTGCTGACACACACACACACACACACATACACACACGAGTAACTTATCTAGATCCACAACCAAATGTACATGATTTCACACAGAGCAGCAGTTGTGAGCAAATTACTAGCTACTTGTAAATTACTAATTACTAAATAAGTCTAACACACACACACACACACTCATTCTACAAGCCCCATGATGCCTCTCTCTCTTTCACCCGTAGACACACACACAGTGGCCAGATCAGCACCATTGAAGCGGCTAGAGGTTGCTGGGAAGTCAAACACGTTGCGGCGGGCGTGGCGGCTCCTGGCCCCACCCCCTGCCCTGTGGGGATCCAGGTGGCCTGCCCTCTCCACCCCCAGAGGGTTTCTACGGCGATACTCTCGCCATTTGAGAGCCTGGGGAGAGAGATGATGGGCTATGGAGGAGGTGGAGGAGGTGGAGGAGGTGGAGGAGGTGGAGGAGGTGGAGGAGGAGGCGGAGGAGGTGGAGGAGGAATAGGGTGAATATTGAAGGACAAACAGGAAGGATAGAAATGGAGAAGGAGCATGATAAAGGTGGGGGAAGGAAAAGAGATTTAATGATGGGTTGGCAGGGAAAATAAGGAGATATGGAGGAGGAGGTTTATGGTTAGATGGAGGGAGGGAGAGGTCGAGGAGAGAGAGGTGGTGAAAAAGTCAGAGAGACAAAGATGAGTCAGTGAAAGAAGAACAGGAATGTAAAGAAGGAAGTCAATCAGAGCAGCAGGATAAGAAGTTAGGGTGTGGCTCTTAGCCTCTGTGTGTGTGTGTGTGTGTGTGTGTGTGTGTGTGTGTGTGTGTGTGTGTGTGTGCGAACGGTTCAATGACTCATAGGTACAGTTTCTGCCAGTCTGTGTGTGAGCGCCACAAACAGAAATAGACCAACTGTGTCACGAGCCACACCACCACGACCATGACACACCCTGTCAGGCATATCTCTGGACACCTACCGTGGTGCTGGCGGGGTCCTTGACTGTGCTCGGCCTGTTCTGACACATGGGGCCCCCCAGGGCTGATGCAGGCGCTGGGCAGCGCCCCCCGCTGGTACCCCTGGACAGGGGGCAGAGAGGGGGGCACCTCTGCCTGGGACACACCCAGCAGAGAGGGGGGGGGCAGGGCAGCGGCCGTCTGGGCATGAGGGGAGCGGGGGCAGGAGAGGCAGAGGGGGGGCGTGGGGCTAGGGGTGCAGGTGGAGCAGGACCCCGAGCTGATCGCCCCCTGTAGGCGGACGGGGGAGTAGCTCCCAAGAGGAGAGGGCCGGACCGAGCCAGGGGGGGCCACCGCCGCCGCACCCGAGCAGCGAGGCCTGTCCTGGGGCTCGTCGGCTTCCTCATACCCCTCCGGACCTCCAGAGCCCCCGGAGCCGGAGCGGGCCTGCATCCCAGACACGTAGCCTGTGAGCAGGGGCAGCAGGGGCTTGGGCTGGGGCCTGGAGAACTGGTGGTGGAAGGTGAAGGGCTGGATGGGGAGGGAGGTGGGACGCTGGTCCTTGCTGTAGCGCACCACGGCCGGGCAGCAGTCTGGAGAACAGGACAGAGAGCCTGGAGGGAGACAGGGAGGGAGGAAGTCATGGGAGGAGAGAGAGAGGGAGAGAACAAGAGATAGAGTGAGGGGTGAAGAGAGAGGGAGAGAACAAGAGATAGAGTGAGGGGAGAAGAGAGAGGGACATCATGAAAGAGAGAAAGGAAAGAGCAATGGAGAATTGGAAGGACAATGACAGATGAAGGGGCAGATGGAGAGAGGGATGGAGGAAGGAAGAGAGAAGAGGACAGAGAATTCGAGCAGAAGACAGAAAATAAGACACACAAGGTCAGAATAGGTCTTTTCATTTTCTTACAGCTCCCTTCTCAACAATCCTCCAGCTCTCTGTATTTTCACATACAGTATTCTCCTCTTAAAACCTAAATCTTCAAATCCGTCAAAATTATGAACATTCAAAAAGAAGCCGATTAGTAACACCAAGGGGGAGTGTCCAAAACAAACAAACAGAAAAAGTGCCGTCATGATTCAACAGTCAACAGTTATTATTACAAACAGTCGCTGTAAGACACAGGGTGTGTTGTGACAGGCAGACAGACCAACACACACACACACACACACACACACAGACACACACAGAGAATACACCTGCAGTACTGCGTCACTGTCCTACTGCACAAACAGCCGCACTAGAAGAGCCTCTTCTCTCTGAGTGTGTGTGTGTGTGTGTTAGCCTGTTTCAGTCTGTCAGTGTTTGTACGCATGTGTGAACGTGTGTGTTCAGTGTGTTTTTCTGTGTGACGTTGGAGACATTGCGCAAGCTGTTTGTCTCCCCTGGCCAGCTCATAAGTGTCACTGGAGCTGGGTGCAGGGACCCTGTCAGCCACCAGGGGCAGTGCTGAGCTGGGTGCAGGGACCCTGTCAGCCACCAGGGGCAGTGCTGAGCTGGGTGCAGGGACCCTGTCAGCCACCAGGGGCAGTGCTGAGCTGGGTGCAGGGACCCTGTCAGCCACCAGGGGCAGCGCTGAGCTGGGTGCAGGGACCCTGTCAGCCACCAGGGGCAGTGCTGAGCTGGGTGCAGGGACCCTGTCAGCCACCAGGGGCAGCGCTGAGCTGGGTGCAGGGACCCTGTCAGCCACCAGGGGCAGCGCTGAGCTGGGTGCAGGGACCCTGTCAGCCACCAGGGGCAGCGCTGAGCTGGGTGCAGGGACCCTGTCAGCCACCAGGGGCAGCGCTGAGCTGGGTGCATGGACCCTGTCAGCCACCAGGGGCAGCACTGAACTGCATGACAGAATCAGAGCCAACACACCCTGGACTGATCTCAGACAGACTTCTCTCTTTCACAGACTGAATATCTCTCGCCCATGTACGCCACACACTCACACCCATGCACGGCTGTTCCCACCCCATCTCCCTCTCCCCCTCTCCCTCTCTCTCTCCCTTTCCCTCCCTCCCTCCCTCCCTCCCTCCCTCCCTCCCTCCCTCCCTCCCTCCCTCCCTCCCTCCCTCCCTCCCTCCCTCCCTCCCTCCCTCCCTCCCTCTCCCTCTCCCTCTCCCTCTCCCTCTCCCTCTCCCTCTCCCTCTCCCTCTCCCTCCCTCCCTCCCTCCCCCTCCTCCTCTCCTATTTCATGGGTGAATCGATTAGCCTCCTCAGGCCTGCTCACCCCGAACACAACCCACATCATAACCCATCAAGTGCTTCTCTCCAGACCAATGTGCCTCTCAATGCAGGAATGCAGAATGAGCAATAACAATTCCTGCAGTATACAGTTGCCTACCTAACTTCTCAAAACAGCCAACATCTTTTATCCTACACTGTATTCCAGGATTAATGAATAACTCACACGCAGGAATCGACTCCATTACGAAATGAAGTCCTGTTGTGCTTAGATTATAAAGTGTTTAAATCAGAGTTATGCTATGGATGAACCTGGCTACCTCTTTAGACTATCCTCTTCCTCAGAGCGCTGAAACCTCCCCCCTTCATCCCTCCATCCGCCTCACACACACACACACACAAACTTTCACACACGCGGTTCGTTCACCTGTTAAGGTGTCCACCTGGTTCTGGTCCTAGCTGTGTGTGTGTGTGTGTGCGTGAGGTGCACATACACAGTCTGACACTAACATGGTGCGAGAAGTTATTAATGATCAACCACCTACAGCTACCTTTGACCCTCCCATGACACAGGAAGGAAATACTTCTTACGTAATCAGTAGAAAGGAATGCCAGCTCATTCATTTCTGTTTAACTTACAAGGGAGTATTACTACTGTGCATTGTACATTGTACTTCAATGTTAAATCATCCCTATCTGTCTTAATACCATTTATCTAGAAACAGTAAATATGGAACTCAATTCGAGACATTGATTTAAAAAGGAGACTGGTTTCAAGAACCCTGGATCATTTATTTTAAACTCATAGCAGTCAAGCCTTTAGGGTCATTTAGTGATACCAGTCTAGTGGTTAGGTCCTGATTAGTCCTGTTTTGCCTCCCTGCCTCCAGTCTACCTTCCTGCCTCCAGTCTACCTTCCTGCCTCCAGTCTGTACTCCTGCCTCCAGTCTGCCTCCCTACCTCCAGTCCTGGAGCGTGTCTCCCGGGCCTCGGTGCTCCCCTGGCTGTAGCAGCGTGTGAGGGGGCAGGGGGGCGGGGTGGAGCCCGGGTCCAGCTGCTGTGCCGGGGGGGAGGGCTCAGCCGAGGAGGGGGCGGGGGGACCGGAGGACAGGGGGTCTGTCCCCGTCCTCAGCAAGGGCAAGGCCCCGGTCCGGCGCTTGCAGCGGGCCATCTCAGCGAAGGAGGTGACCCTGAGGGGCGTGGCCTGGCCGAGGGCGTGGCCTGCGCCCTCGCTCAGACGCATGGGGCAACTCAGCATGCGCTCCAGAGGGCCCAGCCCGGGGGGCGGGGCATGGGCCAGGCTGCGGTCGTAGCTACGGGAACGGGTATGCCCCCCGGAGACCCCGCCCCCGATGTCGGCACGGCAGCCAATGGGAGGGGAGATGTTAACGTACACCTGACCCTCGATCACACCTGGGGCTGGAGCACTACTGGCCAAGTCTCGCTTTGCCCTGCTCACTTCCTCTTCCTCCTCCTCCTCTTCATCACGCTGAGGACAGAAACACAGAACAGGTATGGGATAAGGCATCACACAACATACTGCATAGCTACTGTGTATATTTACTGTGATGTTTCAGAGTACTGTGTCAACACACCGGCCCATCACAAGCAGCTGAGCCACGCATACTGAACAGAAACTCCACGCATACACCCCCCCGCCTCAGACGACAATAGAACATTCCAAGTCTCCTCACACCACCTCACTTCCTCTCTTTCTCCTTTGTGGAAAGAACATTTGGGGCCAAGATAGAAATATTACATCTGAAACAGAATACCCTACTCCTGATATGGCGTAAGAGACTGTCCATGTCGTTTTGACATGACACACATCGACTGAGGGAATCTAGCACTGCTTAGAATCACCTAGAACCTCCCTCGGTCTCCTCCTACCTTCGGTGACTGTCGGTCCTCATCTTCCTGGTCTTCCTCCCTGGCCCCGCCCCCCTCCTCGGCTTGGTGTCTGAACAGGAAGTACTCTGTGGGGGTGGGGCTCTCCTTGCTGTGCTCGTCAGAGCAGCTGGTGACGGACGAGGCCACAGGGCTGGGCGAGGACTGGGACGAGAGGTCACAGGTCACCAGCTTGTAGTAGTTCTGGGTGGCCACCACCAGCCTGGCCTGGCTCTGCAGGCAGGACCCTGCCTCCCCCGACTTCTGGTAGGAGTTGCAGTTGTCGTCCAGGTCCAGCACCCCCTGGTGCTGCGCGGAGCAGGTGCAGGGGGAGGTGGTGGAATGGGGGGTCTCGTGGAGATAGACAGGAAGGTTGTTGGAGGGGCAGGGGGCATGCTGGGGCTGGGGGGGATCGGTGGGGGAAGTGTGGAGGTCCAGGTAGAAGGCCCCGCCCCCATGGCAGCTGCCCCGCCCCCCACCCGGCTCTGAGACACAGGAGTGCTGAGCGGAGCTGTTGAGGTTGGGCGAGGGTCCAGGCCCTACTTTGGTGGGGACGCTGTTGTTCATTTTGTTGAAGATGGCGCTGAAATTAACCAGCACGCCGTCAGAGCTGTTGCAGGACGAGTCGCTGCCGTAGCCCAGCTGGCAGTCTGAGTAGGGCTCTGTGAAGTCGGGATGTTGGGGGCACGTCCGGGATGGTCTGCAGGAGCAGCGAGGCGCAGAGCAGCTGGAGGAGCAGGAGCCTGTCTTGGGATGGTCCTCCTCTTCCTCCTCCTCCTCCTCCTCGCCCCACTCCTGCTCCCCGCAGTCCATCGACATGTTGGAGCCGCTGCTGCCGTGGCGACGCTGGCTGTCCAATCCCAGCAGGTCCAGGGTCTCCAGGTGGGCAGAGAGGTCGGAGGTCGTTCCGCTGAGAGACTCCCGGCTGCTGGACCCCCAGGGCTTTCCCAGAGTGCCGTGCAGCAGGAAGGGCTCGGGGTGGAACCCCAGGTCGTGGAGGTGGAAGGGAGGCACCCCGTCGTCGAGGGTGGAGTTGGCATTGCCGTGGAGATGGAAAGAGGAGTCCTCCAGGTAACCGTTGAGGTTGTCTCCGTCGTCCTCCTCCTCGTCCTCGTCGTCCTCAGCGTTAAGCAGGAAGGGGTTGTGACGGAGACGGTTGCCGTGGTTCCTGGGCTTTGTCCTGGGCAGCGTGTGAGCCGTGATTGGCTGATCCCCCGAGTTGGACGATGTGTAGGATGAGTCGTCGCTGGCCGTGCTCCCTCCCCTCCCCCCTCCCCTCCCCCCTCCTCCTCCTCCTCCTCCTCCAGGCCGGCAGGAGGCGTGGACCAGGCTGCTGTAGAGCAGCGCCTCCCTCTGCAGCACGTCTCTCTCGGGCAGGGAGGTGGTGCGGCTGAGGCCCAGGTTCTCCGGGGGGCTGAAGGGGTTGCTCCTCCGCAGCGACCCCCCGCAGCCCCCCTGCCGTCCCCCCGACACCTGGCAGTGGACCAGGGGGATGTGGTGCACAATAAGGGTCTCCCCGGACAACTTGGAGGGGCTGTCCATGGTCCTCCCCGGGTTCTGTTGGTGGGCTACTGGGGGTGGGGGAGGCTAGGGGCCTGAGGCTGGGGCTGGGGGAGAGGTGAGGCTGGGGGAGAGGTGAGGGGACGCTGGGAGGAGAGAGAGGTGTAGCACAGGGCCAGGAGGTGTTGAGGTTGTAGGATCAGACGGAGGCCAGGCCCAGGGCTGCAGGGCCCGGGATGTGGGAGGAGAGGATGGGCGAGTCCAGCCTGGGGTCAGAGAGGAACATCTGGAGGGAGAGGGAGGGAGGGAGAGGATATTAACACACAACTATGCATCCCTCAAACGTTCGCTCACGCACACACACCAGACACACACAGACACGCACACACCAGTATCTCCACACCTACGGAGTCAAAAGTATCCATGAAAAAAAACATCCATCATTTGTTGTTAAACAGCGAGAGGCACCATGCAGCAGTGAGTGTGGAGGAGATAGAGAGAGGTGAGGTGAGGTCTGTTAACTACTGCAGCAAGACACACTACTGACTGCAAAACAGACCTATGAGATCATCATCTAACTATAAAGGCAAGAATCTGTCTTGGTCTGTGTGTGTGTGTGTGTGTGTGTGTGTGTGTGTGTGTGTGTTTGTGTGTGTGTGTGTGTGTGTGTGTGGGGGGGGCATTGTATGAAGTAGAAATTTGAAGCAACAAACACCAATAGAACACTGTGGCTATACGACCACAAATATGTAATATTTCTGATCGTACAGTACCAGACAACATTTTGGACACATTTTCCCATTCAATTGTACAGTATATATATTTATGTAAAATTAGAACCAGCTCAGGCAGACATTTTAAGTTAAGCCTTTTTAAGGTTGCTGGTTGTCTAAACACGAGCACAAGGTGACAGAAATACGACAGCAAAGTGATGTGGTAAATGAACTGGATACATCTCGGCTCTCTCATCAACACTTTAGATTAAAGTTTAGAAGCAGCAGATTATGCTGATCCAACAGCTGGGATACTCACAAGGTACTCATACAGTAACCATGGATACCGTAATGATGTTAAATGATGGAGGCTGAAATACAGTGCCCTCCAAAAGTATTGGAACAGTGAGGCCAATTCCTTTATTTTTGCTGTAGACTGAAAACATTTGGGCTTGACATCAAATAATGAACGTGAGACCAGAGATCAACGTTTCAGCTTTTATTTCCAGGTATTTACATCAGGATCTGATGCACAACTAAGAAAATATCACATTTTGTTTGAATCCACCCATTTGTCATGTGATCAAAAGTATTGGAACAGATATACTTAAAACATATTTAAGTGAATAAGACTTAATATTTAGTTGCAAATCCTTTGCTTTCAATAACTGCAGCAAGTCTGTGACCCATTGACGTCACCAAACTTTTGCATTCTTCCTTTTTGATGCTTTCCCAGGCTTTCACTGCAGCCTCTTTCAGTTGTTGTTTGTTTTGTGGGGTTCCTCCCTTCAGTCTCCTCTTAAGCAGGTAAAATGCATGCTCTATAGGGTTTAAGTCTGGAGATTGACTTGGCCAGTCTAATACCTTCCATTTCTTGCCCCTGATGAACTCCTTTGTTGTTTTGGCAGTGTGTTTTGGGTCGTTATCTTGCTGCATGATGAAGGCTCTGCCAATCAGTTTGGTTGCATCTTTCCTTAAATTGGCAGACAAAATGTTTCTGTAGACTTCCGAGTTCATTTTGCTGCTGCCATCATGTGTTACATCCTCAATGAAGATTAATGAGCCCGTCCCAGAAGAAGCCATGCAAGCCCAAGCCATGACATTACCTCCACCGTGTTTCACAGATGAGCTTGTGTGTTTGGGATCATGAGCAGTTCCTTTCTTTCTCCAAACTTTAGCCTTTCCATCACTTTGGTAAAAGTTAATCTTTGTCTCATCAGTCCATAAAACTTTGTCCCAGAATTTTTGAGGTTCATCTCTGTACTTTTTGGCAAATTCCAGCCTGGCCTTCCTATTCTTCTTGCTAATGAGTGGTTTGCATCTTCTGGTGTAGCCCTTGTACTTTTGTTCATGAAGTCTTCTGCGAACAGTAGATAGTGATACCTTCACTCCTGCCATCTGGAGGTTGTTGCTGATCTCACTAACAGTTGTTTTAGGGTCTTTCTTTACAGCTCTCACAATGTTTCTGTCATCAACTGCTGATGTTTTCCTTGGTCTACCTGTTCGACGTCTGTTACTTAGTACACCAGTAGTTTTCTTCTTCTTCAGGACATTCCAAATGGTTGTACTGGCTATGGCCAATGTTTCTGCAATGGCTCTGATTGATTTTCCATCTTCTCTAAGACTCACAATTGCTTGTTTTTCACCCAAAGACAGCGCTCTGGTTTTCATGTTGTTTTCACCTCTGAATAAAGTCTGCATAGACAAAACCTATCTTACCCAATCTGAACCTGAGTGTAGACATTCAGTGGTATTTATTGATTGAATAATGTATGTAATAGGACACACCTGGGCAACAAAACACACCTGTCAGTCACATGTTCCAATACTTTTGCTCACGTGACAAATGGGTGGGTTCGAACAAAAAGGTGATATTTTCTAATTTGTGCATCAGATCCTGATGTAAATACCTGGAAATAAAAGCTGAAACGTTGATCTCTGGTCTCACGTTCATTATTTGATGTCAAGCCCAAATGTTTTCAGTCTACAGCAAAAATAAAGGAATTCGCCTCACTGTTCCAATACTTTTGGAGGGCACTGTAGCTCTGGGGAGAGAGGAACTGAGAAGGGAGAGCGTTCTACTCTCACTAGGCTGTCCAGCAGAACCGCAGGTGATGACACACACAGCCAGGGAATATCTGGGATTCAGCCTTCTAAAATCATAAATGACTTGTATAGTTTCCTAAATCAATCTGTTTCCAGACACACACATCCAGGCCTCTGGGTTGGTCCTGTATTTCCCATGACTCACTAGTCTCTCTCTAGAAGTCCCCTTACCCTGTCTACTGCTCTCTGAGGGAGGGAGGGAGGGAGGGAGGGAGGGAGGGAGGGAGGGAGGGAGGGAGGGAGGGAGGGAGGGAGGGAGGGAGGGAGGGAGGGAGGGAGGGAGGGAGGGAGGGAGGGGGGGGGGGGAGGGACAATAAAGAGAGAAAGAGTTCTCTACCGGAAATCCTGCTGGAAGATCCGGAGAAAAAGAAAGAAGGGGGTCATGTCACACAGACACACACACACACAGACACACACACACACAGACAGACACACACACACACACACACACACACAGACAGAATGTTAGGAAAGGGAAAGCAGCACCCACCAGGGTGAGGGAAAACAGCCCCACCTTCAAGAAAAGGATCAAGACGCACTTGTTCCGGGAACACAACGGCACTTAGGAACGATTGGCTGGACCTGATGTTAGTTTCCCCCAGGATCACAATGACTTTATTGAGAGACTTGTTGCTCTTGTTGGTTTGTTGTAACTGTCTTTAAGTTATTGTACTCGCTGTGAAATATAATATTGTTGCTTGCTTTGTCCACACGTGCACCTTTGAGGTTCTTGCTGTTTGATTGTAACTTGTATGAACAAGTTTGATTGTAACTTGTATTGTAACTTGTACTACATGCTCTTATTGTTCTTCCCTTTAGGACTTATTTGGTCTCACAATGTATGCTTCATGTTTGGCTACCCGCAATGTTTGGGGCTATCTTGTTATGATCAGTGACCTATGCACTTTTGTAAAACTCTCTCATGGAATTCGCTTTGGATAAAAGCGTCTGCTAAATGAATAAATGTAAAATGTAACAAAGGACATCCTGCTAGGCCGCGCCTCCTCCCTCTTACATCATCATGACCACATTCCAAGAGGAAGGCAGGATGGGAGGGGAGGGGAGCACTGTCGAACCAGAGATGTACCACCCAACAGATATCATACAATTCACATTACGCTTGAGTAAAACTATCACTAGTTTAAAAAGACAAGTTCTCATCTACTCCTGATCATCTCCTTTTTCTACGTCTCCTCCAGTTGGTCTCACTCTCTTCATGGATTCTAGTCAAGCAGGAAACAACCATGGGAAAATAAAGGTTTAATTCAAAAGTCTGAAAAGTATGAAACCGTCCTTGGCCTCAAAATCCTGCATTCAAGATAACTACTGTAGGTGCTAACTTGGGAGTGACTGTTTGCCTGACCCAGACAGTAGAGATAATAATAGGTCATGTTGTCAGGCAATAGAACAAGTTCAGACCAAGCCAGTGAATCACAGCCTGGCTGGGTCAGACACAGACACAGTGTCCAGCAGTCTGACAGCAGTGTGGACGGGCTGGGTCAGACACAGACACAGTGTCCAGCAGTCTGACAGCAGTGTGGACGGGCTGGGTCAGACACAGACACAGTGTCCAGCAGTCTGACAGCAGTGTGGACGGGCTGGGTCAGACACAGACACAGTGTCCAGCAGCCTGACAGCAGTGTGGACGGGCTGGGTCAGACACAGACACAGTGTCCAGCAGTCTGACAGTAGTGTGGACGGGCTGGGTCAGACACAGACACAGTGTCCAGCAGTCTGACAGCAGTGTGGACGGGCTGGGTCAGACACAGACACAGTGTCCAGCAGTCTGACAGCAGTGTGGACGGGCTGGGTCAGTAGCGTCAGAATCCACAGCCTCCTTCAAACACACACCACAAGTTGACCAGAACTGTCCCAGACAGCCAGAAAACTGTCTTTCTACCCACACAGTAAAGTCCTGTGCATGGATACGGTTATTTAAGGGTTGAACAGCCAGACAGGGAACCAGCCGTGAGGCATATGTAAGGTTATTCAGAGCAGACCATGTCTAAACTAACTCCAGGAAAATTAATCCAGCAAGAATTCACTTCTGTGACTTGTTTTGAGAGTCCAACGCAACAGATTCAACCAATCACTAACACTGGCTCACAACGATGTGAGATCGGAAACGCATCAGTGATTGTGCTAACTCCAACTCTGCAGACAGGAAGTTATGTAAGAGGAGACACATCCCCAGATGTGCTCCTGCAGCTGCTGTCTGCTCTGAGCAGCGGCCAGAACACCAATACGCAACCTGCTAGCAGCCTCAGATGGACACGCTCTTAAAACACACACACACACTCTAAACACACACTCTCTCTCTAAACACACACTCTCTCTCTCTCTAAACACACACGCTTCAGATTCTATTTCACACATTATTGTAGGCTGTCTCGTGAAGCAATGTAGCTGCAGTATCATCACACACAACTGCAACTTACAGACCTTGGCCGGGTTTCCCAGATTCGTTAAGAAGCTCTTAACGCTAAGAGCGTCTTAAGAACGTTCTACGGGCGCTCTCAAACGCTCTTAGAACGTTCTTAAGAAGATCTTAGAGTTAAGAGCTTCTTAACGAATCTGGGAAACCCGGCCCTTGTCTCTCGGGTATCTCTCTCAGACAGTCAGTTTAGAAGCACTACACATGGGCGTCCATCTCAATGTTTAACAATAACAGATCAGCCATGTTCTTCCTGCCCTGATAACCCCCCTGATAACACACACACACACACACACACTGACGGACAAGTGAGTGTGATCAACTCCCTCAGTGTGAACATGTAACACGGGTGTTCCCTTGTCGTGTTCCCTTGTCAGAGTGAGAAGAGAAGCAGACTGGACTCTCAGGTGTGTGTGCATGTCTTCCTGTCAGCTGAAGAGCTTTACCTCTCAGACCTGTGGATGATCAGGTAAGAGCTTAACTTAAAGAGCACACGTGCTCGCACGTACCTACACACACCCTTCCTGAAGGCCTTAATATTGTCCTGTGATATCAAGTCAAGTTTATATCAATTTATTTGATTGTCTTTAAATAATTTAATATTGTTTTAATTAGCGTGTTTAGCAGAAAACAAAGATAAACATCTTGATTTTGTTTCCAAGAGGCCACTCTTAGGCACTCGTAATTTCTTAACTCTATCTAAATATCCTGGAGAGCTGAAATCGAGATTCACTGTACGAGTGTCAACCTGATGTATGGATAGATTTCACACTAAGGGAAGCGATCGTAGAAAGCCTACAATCTTCTTAACCATTGACCTTTTTTGTGATTAACGTAATTGTATTGACTGGCTACAGGCTATGCAACAGTCTGGCTAGAATGTTCCTTAGCAGTGACAGTCTGTGGGGAAAGATCGCTTACGTAACGAGAGAACAAGCGACACATCTCTAGTGACTGCTCCCGGCTGCTTCTCAGCCCAAAACTGGCTCAAGCAGTTAGCATAGCATCAGGCGAAGCACACTGACAAGACTACTGCAGGCCGATAACAGATAGTAAAACGTCTATAGTCACTCATGACAGCTGATGTCCGCTTTTTTATAATTTGAAGTGTGTAGGCCTATATGGTTGACGCCGATAAACCCTGACCTAAATCTGTTTGTTACATCGAATAACGTAATTAAAATGTACGGCTCGGTGTATGAGCTTGCGCAACACAACACTGCTGCCCTACAGCCTGAAAGCGGCCCGAGATCGATGTGGTGGCATCGATGTCATACACACAGATGCCGTGTGTGGCAACACCAAACGGGTGATTCCCTGACCGTATTCAGGACTGTAAACATTCAGGTAAATGGACCTATCCTAACATCCATATGTTCAGCCTTGGCAACACAACACACACAACCCCAGGAGGATGTCAAGATGACTGTTACCTTCAGCGCTCGCTACGGCCTTTGTTCTACGCGAAGTGCGACATGCTACCCCATAACCTATTTGTCATTTCGAAGGACATAATTCATTAGTAATTAATCCATATATTAGGCTATTTGTAGGAGAGTTATACAACAGCCAGGACGTTTTATATTTGGCACACGTGAAGATAAGATACAAATACCCTATTGTTTTTAACGGGTGCACTGACACTGTTTTTGTCGCCAATAAACAAATGAGTCTATCAGTGTATTCTATAGATCAGAGAATGTGTTCAATCAACTGCATTGTCAGTGAAAACATTTGGAAGCCTACGTTATTTAGCATTGCTGCATCTAAACCGTTAGCGGTAATGTCAGCATCATTTCTCCACACCCGATGCGATGCTGGTAACGCAACTCAGCAATTCTCTCCTTTCTCCTTCTAAAGCCCTTTTTATTTTAAATACCCCCAGAAAACGTTGAACTCACGTTGACTCAGGTGACAAACGTTATTGCCACTTCAGAAGTATCCACTTATGTCGAGTTCTAGCTGCATTATGCAAATAATCCTTACCACTGGGAATGTGTTTTTCTGTCCGGGTGAAGCGATGCAGCCTGCATCGGGGAACGCAGTGACTTGTACAGGGGCTGGACCGAGCTGTTACGTCAGCTGGGTCGGGCAGTGGGAAGATGGGGCTGCAGGCCTGCCTCTTCAGAAGCGCTGAAGCACCGTCTAGCGACTACACTTGCTGCTACACGCGTATCCTAGAATGTCAATTACTATACGGAATGTGTTCATATTCAATTGCAATAATGATATAATAATAATGAAGTTTGGTAATCTATAACGCTGGGTATTAACCCCCAATGTTGTGTGATAACGACATTATTGTAATCTTGTTCCTTTGTTCGTTTTATGTCACTATTTAAGTAGGCGATTTTATTTTATTGTCAGTTTTTTTAACCTTTGCAATTCTGATCATTTGTATTGATTACCTTGTAATTTACAGTGACATTGATGTTCGAATGTGGAGTGGTGGGCTTTGGCCACTAGAGGTCAGACATGGCATATAAACGGGATGTTTCCAAACAGGCTTATTTCCAGTTTCATCTTTCAAGCATACCAACATAACAGTGAACAATGCCTCTTACAAAGTTTTAACTTGAGTTTGACATTTTTCTCAATCGTTTACTTTGACTTGGCAATGAAAAATGAATTGATCGATTTGTTGCCCCAGTCTGTGCAGAACCTCACACAGACATGTAGATTACATAAATACAACTTCCTGCCCTGGAGTCCCAACGTAGACCGTAAGCATTAAAACATAAGGAATCTGAAAATCTAGATCAGTATGTTTATATCAGTATATCTACATCAGTTCACTTTAACCATCAAAAGCTCTTTAGGATTTGAAAAGTACTTTTGCATGAGCACATTGGCCTCTTTTAGAAAATGACCACCAGATGGAGACATTTCCCTTAGAACCAGAGGACGACCTGTAGACATGCCTGCCATGCCATTAACATTTAACACTATAAATGCTTGTCAACTTTAATGTATCTTTCTGGATATTGCAATGATCTACAAATGTGAAACATGCCGCTTCTTAATGGGAAGACATTTTAAATGTAAGAACACCTTGAATAAAAGTACTCGTTGACTTTGCTCACACGATAATAATGACACATACAATACTGCATCTCCAGACAATTTTTTCTAGAAGATATATTAAAATGGTTTGGTTTTCCAAACTGCTTATATTGTCTGTTGAATGAATAGATGATATCGATTTCATACAAATAGCTTTTTTGAATTTGAATGAGCAACTCTTCCATATGCAGAGAATAAACTAGTGATGATGTCATGAGTTACAATCCTTTGAAATACAAATATATTATATATTGTATATTCCCACGATCATTTTGGGAGGCTGTTAAAATCATCTAAAATCGCATCTGAATGTCCTCTCTTTTTCTTTCTCAGGTAGAATTTATCTTAAAATTTGACAAATGGTAGGTTTATATTTTATTGCATGGCAACTTATATTTTATTTTATTGTACATTTTATTTAATTCTAATTCCACTTAGTACTGCTAGTTTTTTGACCCTTAGTATAGATAGTCCACATATTTTGATTTTAGGTTCCTATATGTTTATTGTATGCACCTTCTTGCCAAAGTGAATTCCTTGTCTGTGCAAACTTTCATGGCGAATAAATCCCTTTCTGATTCTGATATAGGAAACGAAGGCCGATGTGATTCCTTAGCAGGAGGTTCAGAAAAGACAAGCAGGTGGATGATACTCTTCCTGTAATGCTTTTTCTTTCCTTCCATACCTGTTTAGCATATTAAATGGCAATAAAGGATCTTTTAAATAATAGGATAGCATCTGTTTAGGATTTGTACCTTGTTTAATTAAACTATGCAGCCTAGCGCGTAAGGGAACATTTTCGACAGTGAATTTCAAACATGTTTACCAGAAATGATGAACATTTATGGCATGTCTGTTGTTATTATCACCTTAGAATTGTGATTTCTACATTTGCAATAGTCTGCAGACTGGCCTACTTCTCCCTATCACAACGCCCAGACTGGGTGGTGAAATGGGACTGCCGAATATCAATTTCCCAAGTTGGACAATCTATCAAAATTAGTCTCTATTAATCAGGGTAAGGTATTTTTTGGCTGTGATAAGATTATTATATATATATTATATTATGTATATTATTATCGGCATATTTAAAAACAAATGTGCAGACACTCTCAGCTGCTGCGTACGCTTATTAATATTTACGCAAAGTTTTTCCATATTTTTGTCAGCTAGTCCACTTCATGTGTTGTCTGCCACCTCTTCACTACTCTTGTGACACGGGTTCATTATGCAGCAAAATTACACTCCCGAAAAACATTGCCTTCTAATCCAAAAATGATAGCCAGAGGCATGCGACAGATCTCCCTTCACCCTCTTCTGCCGAGGAAATATGTCGACGAACAGAAATAGGTGAGCCGGGCTTTGAAGACAGCATCTGAGGGGTTATGCTGCCGGAGCTGGGGTTGTGCTAGAGATTGAGCTCTGATCCTCACCCCGCCAACCTGTTAATGTAACGGTAATACTTGCGGTGGGCCCGGGGAAGATAGAAGAAATACAAAAAACAACTGTAGGGGAGACAATATGAAAGGCCTCCTCCACATGGCGGAGTAGAGATTAGCGGGTGTTCCAGCGGGGGGGAGCAGGGTGGAGGGGGCGGGGGGGGGGGGGGGGAGCAAGGGGGGCAGGGTAGGATGGAGGGGGCGGGGGGGGGGGGGCGGGGGGCAGGATGGAGGGGAGGTGGCTCTAGAGGCTGCTGATTGAAGCTCTTGTCGAGAGCTCTGCACCGGCAGAAAAAGTTAGTGACGTCCATTAGGATGGAGTCTGCTTCAGACAGGGGAGGCTACGCTCTCTACAGGGTGAGGAGAGAATGGTGAGGGAGAGACGGTGAGGAGAGAGGGGTGAAGGAGAGTGAGTGAGGCAGAGTGTGTGAGGGAGAGTGTGTGAGGCAGAGTGTGTGAGGGAGAGTGTGTGAGGCAGAGTGTGTGAGGGAGAGTGTGTGAGGCAGAGTGTGTGAGGGAGAGTGTGTGAGGCAGAGTGTGTGAGGGAGAGTGAGTGAGGCAGACTGTGTGAGGGAGAGTGAGTGAGGCAGACTGTGTGAGGCAGAGTGTGTGAGGGAGAGTGAGTGAGGCAGACTGTGTGAGGGAGAGTGAGTGAGGCAGACTGTGTGAGGCAGAGTGTGTGAGGGAGAGTGTGTGAGGCAGAGTGTGTGAGGCAGAGTGAGTGAGGATCTGTGTTGTCCTGTCTGATTAGGGTGGAGTTGTCATGATGTCATGAGATCGTTGATGTTTCCCAGTTTATGCATTCTCTTCTTCCCTGTGGAGGAGGTGAGCTTCACCCTAGTGTGGGAGTTTGGCCTCTAGTGGTGGCGTGTACGAGTGTTGATGTGTGAGAAAAAGTGTGTTTCTCACTTTCAGTAAATGTGTGAGTTCTGTTTGTGTGTGTCCACAAGAACAGCCCGACTCACCCAAGGAGGGAAAGGCACGAGCTACCCAGGTCTGCATGATTCTTTATTATTTTCAACATTTACTTTAATGTTTTTCTTTTGGGGTTTCACATCTGAGATAGGTTTGTTTTCATTCTCTTTGAAATAGTTGTGTTGGTTCATATTAGATTCCAGTCCACACAAACTTCCAGCTTGTCCAGGCAGATGTAGACAGAAGCCTCAGGTCTCGTTCAGGCAGCACACTGTTTCAGTGTTGTGATGAAAGCTTGGAGTACCGGGACACCTGAAGCACAGACATAGTTATTCTCCATTATCAATTTCTTACAGACCAAGTAAACAAACAAAACACAAATCATATTCAAAATGAGAGTAGAGCACAGGGAATATGAATGCTGTTCATGAAGATGAAAAGTCCCACATTTTCCATGTTGAACATGACTAACTAATGTAGAGGCAGGCACACAGGCTGGAGGTAGCAACACCAGCCCTCTGGATAGAGCATCTGGTTTACACTGGGTTCAGTTAAGCTATGACGATGGTGATGAGGATGATGATGATGAGGTGTGTGTGAGAATGACAGAATGTGTACTTGGTGAAGTTTATTACTGCTTGTCACAGAGGTGGGGCTCTGGGACATTCTGTCTTTGTTCAGATAGAGGTCTGCATTTCTTCGGGGACCAATCAGGAGTTTAGCTCTGGGAATCTTAAAGGTCAGCGATGAGACCTCTTCATCTTCTCCTCGGCCAAACACACAATTTAATTCTGTCTCCTGAGAGCGTGTGTACTCACAATCCAAAGTGATAATGGATGCGTTGCTTTATGACATTTGTTCAACACACATCCCTGTTTGACATCTGAGGTGGTTTCAGACTGGGACGTCAGGAGCTCGTGGTGATGGATGTTGGACTGAGGGCTGGGACAGTGGAGCTGGGATCGATGGAGGAGGAAGGAGGTGTCCTTAACTTCCTTGGTGAGTCACAACTACATTCCTTAATACTCTCCAGCCAGGGTCACCAAGGGTGATTATGCTCACACACACACACACACATACACGTACACACACATACCTAATGTACACAAACATACACTGACTTCCAAACGTCACACAACCTCACAAAAAAACACAAACTCATTATCTCAGTGACTTGATGAAAATGCTGTCCTTCTCAGCATCTCACCACTTAGAATGCTGACAGTGCTCAATCAGAAGTCAGTCGCGATCTACATCACTGCCAAAACAAGCCTAAACAAACAAGTTCACTGCTGTCTATGCAAATTCTACCACAAAGAAACTGATTTGCCTGCTGCAGGCTGTATTTGTACCCTACATACATTTACAGTCTATGTCTCTCATCTCTCTCTCCTGCTCTCGCTTTCTCCCTCTCAATCAACGTTAAATGCAGTTTCTCCAAAAGGCTAATCGTGTTCGTTTGGAGTGTGTGTGCTCCTCTAAGACTTAATTGCGGTTGAGTTAATAATAACTAGCGAGTGGGGAAATCATTCTTAATGAGCTTGTCTGGTACACTGAGAACCCCTGCTTCTGTCATCGTCCCAACAAGGCCACAAGAAGTAGGTAATTACAGCTCTCCACCCAGATGAGTATTTATCCAACCCAGAGAGCCTCACTGCTGCCCCTCAAGCTGCCCTGTGGACTGGTCATTCAGAAGCTCAGGATTATTCACTGAAGAGCTTCTTCACACTTCAGCTGCTTCTGAGTCTGGTGTGTGTGTGTGTGTTTGTGTGTGTGTGTGTGTGTGTGTTTGTGTGTGTGTGTTTGTGTGGGTGTAACCAGGAGCATCAGAGGTCAGTCTGTGTGTCCTTGACCCTGGTGGTCAGCCATGAGCTCAGGCTGTAGAGTCAGGTGTGTTTGTGTAAATACATCTCCACAATGTGACTGATGTTTTAGGACTGCTGGGCAGATTCAGCAGGTTTAGGAGGGACGCCATCTTTAACCAGCTTGGATGCTGACCCAGAGGGTCAGACCACCAGACTCAGTTCAAACATGTGAACTCAGTTTTATATTTGTTCCCCAGGTGCCCAGGGGGATTCGACCTGCGGCTCCCACTCACCCTGGCAGCGTACAGGGACCAGGGTCCTCAGCAAACGTGATAGAGTTGCAGCTGCACCTGGTGACACACTGATGAGGAGAGCTGAGCTCACAGACCAGGAGGGCTTAGCTCAAAGACCAGGAGAGCTGAGCTCAAAGACCAGGAGAGCTGAGCTCACAGACCAGGAGAGCTGAGCTCACAGACCAGGAGAGCTGAGCTCAAAGACCAGGAGAGCTGAGCTCACAGACCAGGAGAGCTGAGCTCAAAGACCAAGAGGGCTGAGCTCACAGACCAGGAGAGCTGAGCTCACAGACCAGGAAAGCTGAGCTCAAAGACCAGGAGAGCTGAGCTCACAGACC